>NC_061779.1:22445000-22745000 GCF_022458985.1 Mugil cephalus
GTTAAAGTACTGTGTAGTTTGTTCCTACTCACATTTGTGTCTTTTTATTTGTCTTTTTAGATTGCACTCCAAGAGGGTCTTGAAAACGTTCAGAACTTCTTCCAGAAGAACAGCTGCCGACTGCCCCTCAGCCCCAGTCTGGTGGCCAAAGAGCTAAACATCAAGGTAACAGAGACACGAGCCATGACCAATGAGAAACTGTCCGTTTTGCATGGACGATCAAGGGCTCTGCAAATTCACCTACTACTTAAACAGAATTGCACAGCAACAGAACAAACCCTTGCTTGAAGTTTTGGTCAGGAAAAAGGAACAGCCACATGCTCTTTGTAGAACCACTGAGGCTCAGGAAATGAACTCATTAAGCTACAGTTTCACCAGAATGTAAAACACATGCAATCATAAATGCTCAAATATCATGCCGATATGTATCGCAGATACTAACATCTCCCTAAAGGCTGTATTCGTAACGTCTACATGTGCTGTATCCTCCTTAGTAACAGGAGGATCTCTACTTGGCACAAAGGGAATTGTGGGCGATAGAGCACAGAGGATAATATCTGGTGAATCATCTGACGTCTTTTATGCTTCAGCAGCCCGCACATCTCCAGTTGTGTGGAGGCAGTTATAGTTTAACTGATTGCGCTTTACATTCTTGAGTTTCATGATGCGATCCAGATTACATCTGGCCACACCAGAGCTCACCAGACATAACTCTCATTGTCTATTAATGTACATACTGCTTGAACGTAAGCGTTTACGCAGATGCATGATGTAACCACTTGTGGCTTCTGGGGCGATGAGACAAAAAAAAGATCCTTTAAAAACAGCCTAGAATAAACGAAAGTTAAAAAGAAAACGCCGCAGAAAAGCATGATTGGGTTCTTTTGGAATTTGACTGCAAGAGAACATAACAGTGTGATGTAATGCATATAAAATAATTTGTGCGTGCCTGTGTTTGTGTGTAGGCCTGTTCCTTCTTCAACTCCAACGCAGTTCCCCTCAAGTTGGCTCTGGTCAATGCCGACCCCCTGGGAGAGGAAATCAATGTTATGTTCAAGGTACTGTAACACACACGTAACCTGTGGACAGTAACTGAGAACCGATTCTAATGCATCTTTCACACACATGCTCAGCTAGGTTAAACCGGGGAGCTGTCATCAAGCACAAGTGTTGTTGCTGATTATCTGAATGCTGCCCCCCCTGGTGGCTGAAATCAAAACCAGCCGCTGTGAACAAAGGTGCAGTGTTTGTACGATTTGCCTCTCTTGTTTGTCTGTCTGCATCAGGTGGGAGAAGACCTGAGGCAGGACATGCTGGCTCTTCAGATGATTCGCATTATGGACCGCATTTGGCTGCAGGAGGGTCTGGACCTCCGCATTGTCAACTTCAAATGCATCTCCACTGGCAAAGACAAAGGTAACATTAGTCGACTTTTAGGTGAAAATGCTCAGAATGTATTCAGCTGCTGTCAAATGGCAGTGATAGAGATTATGTGTATATGTGTGTGTATACTCTTGCAATGTAATTAAATCAGCGATCAGACAATCACCAAATCATAATTTCTGGATTTTCTATCTGTGCCATACATCCACAAGGTGTATTTAAAATCTATGGCAGAGAAAGTGTATGCTTACATTATGCTAATCAAAGATTTGATGTTGTTTAGGTATGGTGGAGCTCGTGCCGTCCTCCGACACCCTGAGAAAGATCCAGGTGGAGTATGGAGTCACCGGATCCTTCAAGGATAAACCGCTGGCAGAATGGCTGCGCAAGTACAACCCTGCAGAGGACGAGTATGAGAAGGTACACACATTTAAAAGAGCTTCCAAACCAAAAACAGGTGTTGGTTTGGAGTGAAAAAGTGAAGACTCTATTTCCATCATGACGTCTTAACAGATTTCTGATTCCAGGTATTTCTTGCCAGTTATCGTTATCCTAATGAGATCTTTATAACAAGGCAATTATACATACGTTGTGAATCTCAGGTTTCATCACTAAGCTTCTTTTTAAGATAAGATAATCCTATAATCATCTCACAGTGGGGAGATATGCAGTGTTGCAGCAGCACACAGTCCAAAGGACAGTGCACACAAGAGTAAAAAAGTAGAGCACATAAATAAAACAAATAGAATATTAAATGCAACAATAGTTCTACGTATGTGGTCTGATGGGAGCAGGCTGGGTTGTACAGCCTCACAGCAGCAGCGAGTAAGAGCCTGGTGAAACAGTCGACTGCTGAAGTCCAGTACTGTTATAGCTTCAGGGGGTGGGACTGGTTTTCCATCAGAGATGACAGCTGTGGTTCCATCCTCTGATCCCACCACCTCCACGGGCCCACAAGGTCCTCACTAGTGCTCGCTGCACTCCAAAGGACCCAAGTGTCCTTAGTAGGTATAGTTTGCTCTGGCCTTTCATATAATGCCAAGTAGGAAAAATGCTGAATTATTATCACACTGCTAGTTTTCTCTGACAAAAAACTCATTTAATGTACTCTTTAACTTTATAGCAGTTGTATAGCAGGCTGTATGACCTTTGATGCTCATGAATGTGAAACGTTACTTCAAACTTCTGACCCTAAACATTTACTGCTGAACAGTTGACCCTAAACTATAACAGTCAACCAAAGTCCAGGAAGTTCTTTCATAATATCTAAGTTTCCTTAGAAGAACAGGTGTATTTCCAAAAAAAAAGCAAATCCTGCCATTATTACACAACATCATTGCAGTGCTTTGTGGTCCACTAAAGCGTACTTTCTTTCTCTTGATCCTTGAAGGCATCAGAGAACTTCATCTACTCTTGTGCTGGATGCTGTGTTGCGACCTACGTTCTTGGCATCTGTGATCGCCACAATGACAACATCATGCTGCGCTCCACTGGTCACATGTTTCACATCGACTTCGGCAAGTTCTTGGGCCATGCCCAGATGTTTGGCAGCTTCAAAAGGTAATAATGAAATCGCATGTATAGTGAGCACTGTGTGTCTGCTGACCACACCCAGTGGAGGAGAAAACAGTATGCAAACGCAATGCCAGTAGGTAGCTAAACAGATTTGACAATGACAAATGATTATTTTAGTTTGCTGTGTGTTAGCAGGCTACTTCGGTCAGCTGAGCCACTTCAAATATAATCACCGCAGAGCTATTTGACTTATTCAGATGTTCAAATATAACAAGCTCCATGAAGCCAGAACATTTTGGCTGGATTTACAGAAACAACAATACATGAGAACCAGGTATTGTTGAAATTTGGGATCCCATTCTTCTCATGTCTTACTGCCTCCACTACACAGCAGCTATTAGACATGTTTTTTAATGGCAGACGACAGGAACAGAAGAGCGATGAATAATTTGCTCCCCCTGTGTGGGTTGGACTTTATTATGCTTATGCGTAGTTGCTGCCTGTCACATAAAATATTCTTTGCTATACTATCAGGGTTGGGAGATTTTCCATTGGGGTATATCAGGATATGGACTCTTTAGTTTGTTCTTATCAGAGTGTAGGTAAAAGGTGTGCTATTAACAGATTTAAACTAGGAATGAACTGAACTGACCTACTTGATGTCTTACCCATTACGCTGCCGTGGACCATCACAATATTAAATGTAATGCATTTGTTTTTCTGTCAGTTCAGTTATTTTGACCTCTCTGAACATAATGCGCTGAAAGGCCTGTATCTCCCACACATTGATTTCCATTTGTCACTTTATTGTAGGATCCATTATTTTATTTTTTATGTCATTTATTTCATCTCAAACTGGATGTGCTTAAGCAGAAAGCCAGGTGAACAAAAACTGCTATAATATGATGCAGTGACTCACCCGCTGTGACTTTCTGGGACACTGAATTTCAGGTGTAGGAGCTGCTTTATTTCTACACAATAAGATTAATGTGCTTTCACAGCCATGGCCTGGTTCTTAACTGAGATATTCACCATCCAAGTCGGTTTAGTTACAGCTAGTGTATCTTCTGGCTGAACTACTTGTCTTTTTAGTGGTGTGTGAAAGAAGATGCATCATGCTCCTTATATTCTAAAGATTTGAACCAGTTACCCATTTCTCTAATCTGTCCCGACCTTCTTTTCCACCAGAGACCGTGCTCCGTTTGTTCTGACCTCCGACATGGCGTACGTCATCAATGGAGGCGAGCGTCCCACCAGCCGCTTCCAGCTGTTTGTAGACCTGTGTTGCCAGGCTTACAACCTCATCCGCAAGCACTCCGGACTCTTCCTCAATCTACTGTCACTGGTGAGACATTACAAAACAAATTAAACTCATACACCATACGCACAAATAAATGTGTGTTCACATTAGCACCTGTTTGTTAATACACACACACACAAATGACAGAATGAATAGTTTGTCACAGGTGTCGACACACAGATGAGGTACAGTTTAAAATTTTTAATGATATCCTGGTCGGTACTAGTATAGGTTGTGTATTTTTTGTTGCCGCTGACTGCGCTTTTTTATCTTACGTTTCTTCCCTTTTGGTAGTTAACCTCCCTGTCATCCCTGATTTGTTTTGCACCTGCAAGAGCTTGAATATGGAGATATGCATACAAAGGGCAATGGTGCCCTCATAATAAATCAGTACTTCACTGTTGGCCTGGAAATGTCTGTTTACAGAATGAACTATACACTATTACTATACTATATAGTATTGGTGGATACAGATACAGATACGAATAAGAAACACTGCTTCTTTATTGTATTTCCACAGGCATTAGGTGGAGGATTCAGTTCGTAGTTCAGTTGCACTACTCCACAAACCACATCTTGAAAAAAACCTACACAATTGAATCAAGACAGTGGATTGTTGTATAAGTCTGCATTACTTTTATCTGGATGTACATAATAAACTGATACCCAAGTGTAAGGGCATAGTAGGGCCTTAAAATGGTATTTAAAAAGCCAATATGGAAAACTAATAACAAGGAAATGTGAGTAGTTGTGTTTTGTAATTGAATATTTTTTTCAATTGACTTTCATGTGCAAAATTACTGATCAAATGTCATGAATTCAATATATGTTCAGTGTAGATGCACTGTTTCTAAGATCACATTTTTCTTCTGTTGTTACATGTATTTAGGTTTAATGTCACAATGTTACTGTTCTAAATGCTCATGAAATGTGTTTGAACTTGTGTTTGTATTGTGTTTTTTGTGTTTTTATCTCCTCAAATGACGCGTGTGTCTGTCCGTCTGTGTCGTAGATGACGTCCTCCGGCCTCCCAGAGCTGACCGGCTCTCAGGATCTGAAGTATGTGTTTGACGCCCTGCAGCCCCACAACACAGATGCTGAGGCCACCATCTTCTTCACCAGGTAAATTCATCATTCTCCCACCATCTCTCTCCATTCCTAGTCCAGTGAAGAAAAGCATGTTTCTCCACTGTGGGATAAAGGATCCATGGATTATCTTATCATTGTGAAACGTTATATATTGAATTCTCCAAACTTTTGCAGCCTTGAAACATTTGTCATTTGAGGTGTTGCTGTGAACAATTCCTTTATTTTGATGTGAGCTGTCGTTTTGAGTGGTGTGAAAGTTCAGGACAGCTCCTTACTTCTGATGTTACATGTGCAAAAGCCACCAGGTGGCGATATAGTGTTAGAAGAGACACCAGAGCAGCTGCAGTCTCACGTTACATCAACAACACAGTATCAGGCAAGCTTGGTTTAAAGTAGAACCAGTTAGACTGGAATGTAACTACACCTGTTTCGCAGCCTGTTTACCTCTTCTCACTCTTATGCCTTATTCTCCTTTGGCCGTTCTTTCTTTTCCATCTGCCCTAGGCTGATAGAGACCAGTCTGGGAAGCGTGGCCACCAAGTTCAACTTCTTCATCCACAACCTCGCCCAGCTCCGATTCTCTGGTCTTCCGGCCAATGACGAGCCAATCCTGTCTTTCTCCCCAAAAACGTACACTCTGAAACAGGAGGGACGCATCCACCACGCGTCCATCTTCTCCTTCCAGAAGAGATACAACCCTGATAAGCACTATGTGAGTCCCCGCAGAGCCGTTTCGTTTCTGCCTTTCACTTCCATGTGCTGTCTCGTACCTGGATCTGACTAGACGGCACGACTGCCTCTGTTTTTTCGTTGTAGACCTACGTGGTGAGGATCTTAAGGGAAGGTCAGAGTGAGCCACAGTTTGTCTTCCGCACTTTTGATGAGTTTCAGGAGCTCCACAATAAACTGACCATCCTCTTCCCTCTCTGGAAGCTCCCGAGGTAGGAATCGCTGTTTATAGTAACTTCCTCTGCACCTGCAAACATGGCAGGTGTTTTCATCTTCAGCTGGAGTTAAAACTAATCCTCCCAGACTTTTTTTAATCAGCGTCTCAGATTCACAGAATGTTACAACAGAATTACAGCAGCTAAATATATATATTTATCTCTAGTTTCCCCAACAAAATGGTGCTTGGTCGCACCCACATTAAAGAAGTGGCAGCCAAGAGGAAGCTGGAGCTTAACAACTATGTCCACAACCTGATGAGGAGCTCCACAGAGGTGACCCAGGTGAATACACAGACATTATGTGTTGCTGTACTTGGTCATAACAGGGACCAGGCTCACTCAGTAATCTGTTGTCTTCCCCTAGTGTGACCTGATCTACACCTTCTTTCATCCTATTGCACGAGATGACAAAACAGAAGGTTTAGATGCCACGCCCAAAGCACCTGGTAAATACTTTTCCTTTTCATTCTCCGGGTGTTTGTCATCCTCTTGTATCTGTTCAGGTTTTGGTTTCTTTTCTTTTGAATGTTCCCTCCTAGGCCATTAAGATGTTCAAATATAATGTTGAATATAATGTTGATCATTTTCTAATTACTTTTGTCAGTTTGGCTACAAATTGTAAAATATTCAAATGTAATATTCATCAGCCTTTATCCTGAAATGTCTCATTTTGGGATGTACTCACGCTTAGAAATCTTTGTAAATCTAATTCCATAAACGTGACTTTAACAGAGCCTCCACTGAGCCCCACTTCTGGTCGCGTGGAAGGAGAAGTGAAGCTCTCCATCTCCTACAGGAACAGCACTCTCTTCATCATGGTCATGCACATTAGAGACTTGGTAATACACGTCCCTGAGATCCCGCTGACAGAAATATTTATGTTTCATTCATTGATTTGTTTAATTATCCGTTGTCACGCTGGTAATGACGTCTCCCCATCTTCAGGTTTCTGAGGACGGAACGGATCCCAACCCGTATGTGAAAACCTACCTGCTTCCAGATCCACACAAGACTTCCAAACGCAAGACGAAGATCTCAAGGAAAACCAGGAACCCTACTTTCAACGAGATGGTTAGGAAACACACTAGATTATCTATTCTATCATATGTTCAGAAACCATGGTTTGGGGTTCATAAGACTTTGTTCAGACTTCAGGTGAACAATATTTGTTTGTCTTCGTTTAGTGATCAGATCACATTTGCTAACAACGGAAGGCATCAATAACTAAGTTGCTACACTCTCATATCAAATTCTCCTTTGTCACAAAGAAAATCTCCATCAGCTCTTAAATGTCCACAGTTGACGGACTAATTCTTCTCAATGTTTTGCCTTCTCCTTCCTCAGCTGGTGTACAGCGGCTACAGCAAAGAAACCCTTGGTCTGCGGGAGCTGCAACTGAGTGTGCTTAGTGCTGAGTCGCTGCGTGAGAACTACTTCCTGGGCGGCATCACGCTCAGACTCAAAGACTTTGACCTCAGCAAGGAGACGGTCAAGTGGTACAAGCTTACGGCCGTTCCCTACTTCTAGCCCCCACGAACCTGCCCACAAGCCGGAATGACTCTGCCTCTCCACTCCAGACAACAGCTGCACTCAAAAGAAAAGAAAAGAAAAAAAAATGGGAAATGCGGCAGATGCGACCTTACTTGAAAATACTGGTCACCTCAACTTTCAATTCATAAGAACACTACTCTAAAACTTTTTGTGGGGAGATTTATGACATTATCATATTTGAAGTATGAGCAGCAATATTTTTCTTTCAGATCTGAAAAAACCAAATTGACCATTTCTTTCACATGAATCGTGTTGTAATTAATATTAGGATGTCATAGCAGGATACGTCTGTGCTTGTTGCTGAAATACATGTATCACAAACTACTTATGCGCTGACTAGATTCTGCAGAAATTCATCATGAGGTTGCTCGTAATGATCATGCGTTAAAAACTCCTTCGGACGCGCCCTTAAAGGGTGACCGAGCAGGCCACTTCACAAACCCTCAAAGGGGAGCCTGGTCTCCACTCTAAGAACTTCTCCTTTCTCCCTCTATAACTAAGGATTGTTTATGTGACAAACAATCTCCTTATTCTGTGTCTCCTTTTCCTAAACTATAACAAAGAGCTGTAATGTTTTGTACATTTTGATATTAGAGGACCAAAACGGCTTACTTTCAGAAGAGTATATATAGACTGACACATTTATTTTTTAAGGAACAGAAAGGGGGCTCATTTTTACATTTTTCTTGTTTATTTTCTATATAGGCGAATAGGAGGCGTCAGGGTTTCCTGCTTTGCAGCACGCACTTCTGTGTAGCGTAGTCCAGATTCTCTAGTTTCCAGGAAATCAACAGCGACCTTACGATTCCCCACAATTGTGCCAACGTTAATGTAAAGGACGGCAAATCAAACCACTCTCCCGAGTAGGGAGCTGATCAGGGTGCCTTTGTTTGTGCTCACAATCTCTTTTTAATGCTCAACTTGGCCTTATTGCTATATAAATATTTTATTAACAATGTGATATGTCCTTATTAAACAAAAAATCTATATTCTATAAAGCTATATCAGTAGTTCTTCCAGAGCAGGTCTGGCGCTCGGACCAGAATCCTAAACAGTGGAAAGCCACTAAATGCACACTACTCAGTCTTTCTTTTATTGTATTACTTGACTATTTTCACACAGTACAAAGGGGAATTTGTATTATAAGCTTTGGAACGCGCTCTGTGTGGTTGCCCAACAATGCTGATCACAAGTCAGTTGATTGCTTCCTTCGCGTGGTTCAAAACCACAGTTCAGGAACCGAGTTCTGTCTGGAGACTGTTTCAGCTCAGGCGGCGGTGTCAGGCTCATGCCCGGTGCCTAATGGTGTTGTAATAACACCGTGATAAATAACTTGGCATAAGGTTAAAAAGAACATCCACTGAAGTCCAGAGCCAGTCAGGTTTGATGACATTTAATTGTCCTGAATGTTGAGATAAGTAATGAAAGGGCAACTTTAAAACATCTTCGGCAAAAGGGAATGAGATCCTGAGAAAGAGATTAGCTGCTTTCCTCTCACCTCGCTAACTATAAATCTAAAGTTGTTGTTAATGTTTAATAAAGAAATTAAGATGAATTTATCTGAGATGATTTTTAAAGCTCGACAAGACAGTTATGATTTCACACTATATACTATATAGTGGCTTGATCCGCTCTTTTAGTAACTGTACAAAGAAAGCAAGCAGAGTTTGTATTAACATGGCCAGTTATTTATTCTTAATTGGTGACCTCTAGCCCGAATGGATCAGTGTGTACTGTAACCCCTCCTTTCTCAAGCTAATTAAATTGTTTTGGAACAAATATGAAGTGTCCCTTTGTGTTTGTGTAAGACATCTGGTGGATGGAAATAAATTGCATTTCACACACACATTGCTGCAGACATCACGTTTAGTTTTATTTAAATCTATTCAGAGTCAAAACTGACTTTATTGCAAAGTGCATTACACATGCAAAAGAATTTGTTTTGGTGTTTGTTGCCTAACTGTAATAGTCATATTAATCAATGAAAATGAAGTAAAAGCAAATCTTGACATTATTCTAATATTATAAAGACAATGTGTTTTTACCTTTTGCAGAGCTATTTTTAACCCAAGAAAATACAAGCAGAACACATTAGGTCTGAATTCGGTCAGACCAGTTAGAGTTACAAAGAAAGCCTCCATCATTGTAGTGTGGGTTTGGCTTGTTTTAAACTTTTTATTGTTGTCATTTATGGAGGATTCCTAAGCTAACTAGCTACAGAACCCAGGACACATATTTAGATCCCTATTTGCCATCTGTCTGATATTATAGTCAGAGGATACTGTATATTGGAAGTAATTTGATGGTCCTGCCCAAGAGAATACCAGTGTCCATACAGCAGGATGTGGAAAGACACCTGAGTCACAGCCAGCCACGCTTGTGCATGAAACTGTCACAGTTTAAAAAAAAAAAAAAAAAAAAGTAAAAAAAAAATTAAAAAGCAATTTAATATTGTATTTCTTTCCAAACACAATAATTCAAACGTACCAAATGTTACGTCCCGTACACCGTGCATTAATTTTCAGCAATTACTATAACAATACAATATACGTTTGTTCTGTTACTGTGTAATTCAGCTGTTATTTTTTAACGCGATACTAAAAAATAAAGTGAGAACAACTCCGTCTAACGTTCGCGAGGCGCCTCTCTGCGTCATTGCGTCATTTCCGACGCAGGCGCAAAATGCCATTTTCTGTCGCGTGTGCGGCCTCTCTTCCTCTACCGCCATCATGGGTCGCATGCACGCTCCCGGGTGAGCTCCCTTTTTATCGTTTAAAGTTGGAATTTTACGTTGGTAGACCGGTTTTATGTGCAGCATATAGCTTTTAAATATGTTGTGTCTGAGTATGGGCCAAAATTACCCTTTAGAGTCTACACTGAAGGGAGAAATTGACTTAGATAAATGCAGCCTCAACTCGACATCCGTCTACGGCTAGCTTGTGTTAGCTCAGTTAGCACGATTGCGGCTCACCACGATGTTTCTACTTTGTTTTAGGTTCTATATTATGCATATATATAGTACACAGTTATAACCTAAACACATTTTCCATTATATCGATGAGTTCCAACCACTGTAGCATAGTCACTAAATCCCACAATACGTGGCATGAGTGTGAAACTAGTGTTAGCCGGCCCATCAACCCTCATTTGATGATCAGGTTTACACATTCTACGTAGAGTCTGTATGTCCTACTTGTGAAAATAACTACAACATTAGTTTTGTGTAATCTCTACCAACTGTCATGGCTGTCCTAACTAATCTCGTATTTTTTTCTCTCTCTCTACAGAAAGGGCTTGTCCCAGTCAGCTCTGCCTTACAGGCGCAGTGTTCCTACTGTAAGTACACATGGACTATGTTTTAAGATTTTTCCACAATGACGGTCTTGGGCTAATGTGCTAGGTAATAATACAAACGTCTTTTTATAGTGGCTGAAGCTCACGTCTGATGATGTCAAAGAGCAGATCTTCAAGCTGGCCAAGAAGGGCCTGACTCCCTCTCAGATTGGTAAGGGTTTTTTATTAAATTTGTATTCATGTGTGTTTTCAAACCGTAGAAACAAAGTTGTGCTTAATAATGCTCATGGTTGATGCAACTTCAACAGCTAGACATTTACTATGGACTGTTGTATTGTAGTCATGTCCCTCAGTATGACCCCAAATCTTGAGATTTTGAGCATGTTTCATCTTTTGAAAGTGGTTCTGATATATTATTGAAGTTTGTTAAATTTTAGCTGTAGTGCGTAATATCTCAACATTTTCGTTCATTAATCAACACTTTCTTTTGATAAATTGTGCTGTACAGCCATAAATGTGATGCTTACAAGGACTATTTAATTCACTTCATTCAGCAGAAACTGTGGAATTGTGTAAATTCTTAATAGTATTTTAGTGTATAATTCTTGCGCATGTGTCATAGTATCGCATTGAGCCTATGTGTTTTAATAACATATGGCCTGTTGGACTGAACTTTTCCAGAAGGTTAAGGCTGAAATTAAACCAACATTGAGTGGTGCAGCTGAGACGTGACTTTGTATGGTCAGCAACTTTTGCACAACCGACAGAAACACAATAGATTTGTTGGGGGACGTGTTGGTCATAATGATGGCGATGTTGAATGTCCCCGGTCATTTCAGTGGAAATAACTCTGTGTTTAATATTGTACTGAGATTGCGAGGGCGCAGTAGAGCAATAGTTGCACACAAATGATGTCATGGTCAGTGATAACTTTCCTGGAAAATGTGTCTTTCCAAAGTTACCACACTTAAGTCTACCTAACTAACATGTTTAGTTCCTGGGATATGTATTTTAGCCAGTAAAAACAAGCATCAAAACATGGTGATCCTTCTTAACTGTTTACTCTGGCATTTACTGGATTGTCTTCTTGTGAACATCCCCAAAAATGTGCTAAAAAGATGTGGTTTTCAACTGCATAAGCTCCAGTTCTGCTTGTTGGTAACACCGTGTCTCCTTGTCTAGGTGTGATTCTGAGGGACTCCCATGGTGTGGCCCAGGTACGTTTCGTCACTGGCAACAAAATCCTGAGGATCCTCAAGTCCAAGGGTCTGGCCCCTGACCTGCCCGAGGATCTCTACCACCTCATCAAGAAGGCTGTGGCGGTCAGGAAGCACTTGGAGAGAAACAGAAAGGTATAAACAATCAGCTACTGGGTATCAGGATAAGTTTTCTGTAGTTGCATTGAGTTTTACATAGTCTAGTAGGAGTTTTACATGGTCAACCCCTTAGTATGACTTTGAAACACTGAATTGTTGTAAAGAGCATTTTCCTAAATGTAACTACCAAATGATTTGTACTCACTTGGATGAAAGCGTTTTGTGTTGATTAAAAACAAAAAAAACACGGAGTATCTAGGTACAAAATGTTGTTTTAATAGAAATGCATAAATCCTATATTTGAGGTTTCTTTAATGAATCATTTGTGTTAAAGAAAATGCAGTTAGATGCTAAGAAAATTCAATTGCAATGATAAATTGCTTTAGGTATAAAACGATATTGTACATAACCTGATGAACACAATTGATCATTCAGAATACTTTGACACTTCATACAAATGTCACTTTACTTGCAGGACAAGGATGCCAAGTTCCGCCTGATTCTCATTGAGAGCAGGATCCACAGGTTGGCCCGTTACTACAAGACCAAGAGAGTACTGGCCCCCAACTGGAAGTAGTACGTATTGCTTCTTGTTTTGGGAACATTCCTTTCATTGTTTGAGTGCACTTGTATAACTGGTTATGTTAATAGTCAATTCCCTGTTGTGAAAAAAAATGTGATAGATGTTTTAGTTAAATGATATTTCTTCATACGTGTGGTTTGCTTACATAGGAAGATGCACAAATCATTGTCCTGCTCTTCACTTTTTAAGAGTAGAGATATTTCTGTTGTGCTAGAATAAAAGCTGGAGGTAAATTAGCAGAATGGCTACTTGGTGCCATCTCTGCCAGTCCCCTTCGCACAATAAAATTGTCTTTTTAACGATGATGAAGGTAGAAAATGATAGAGGAATGGACATAAGTACTACTAATGTAGTAGTATATAAAGTTAATGTTATACTTTACTCTGTATAGTTGTAGAATAGTGTATTTCACTGCTCCAAAGTAGCTGGTATATGCAGATCATGAACAACAATATAACAGAATACATCCATAATGAGGTCTAAAAGGTTGTACATGTATGGTGTACAACATCGTACCATTTACAACTACATTACATTGTAATAACCAGTTGAGTCCTTGTGCTGCTTATAAGAGAAGTTTTATTTAGTGCTGGTTATTTTGCATAGTGCATCGTCTAATGGTGTGCTTTCTCTTTCTGTTTTACAGTGAGTCCTCTACAGCCTCTGCTCTGGTGGCATAAACTGTACACTTTTTGGATTAATAAAACCATTTAAATTGGGAATTGTGTGGTTGTCTTTTTTTTTTTTTTTTTTTTGTTATAAGCTTGATGCAGATGTGTTTAAGGCTAATTTTGAAATAGTTTTACCATCAATTAAATAAAATAATAAATCATTGGTTTTGACTTTATCATAACTTGAGCATTTTCCTTTTGTGAACATGTAAACTATTCTAAGACTGTGTACCGTGAAAATGAATGTGTCCTATGAGGGGAATTTTTTGTTGAAATACCTTTCCCTTTCTTGATATCCTAATTGCTTTTTTTTCTCCTTTAATGTCTTGTGAATGTCGGGTGCTATTAAAAGGGTTTTCCTGGCCGCCTAAGAAATTACGGGCACTTTCCATGCGTCAGATGTCACGTAACCGGTGGGAGGGGTTTGTTACGTCTAGTACTAAACGTCAGTTGAGTGACAGCTGCCGCGGCCAATCACATCGCCGGGTGACGTCAACGCGTTTCTTTTAAGGGGCAGTGTTGCAATAACGAGACATTCACTTTTTGCTACAACGACGAACACAACACAACTGAGAAACATGGAGAAACTGTATGCGAACATTTGACGAAGAAGACCGAAAAATGGCACATACCTGCCGGAAAATGAAGCGATACCACATTGACGCCTATCTGTCACTGACAAATACGCGAAATCCGTTGGTTTTTGACGAGGAATACCAGAATACGTGAGGATTTTTTTTTTTTCCTGAACACGGCCGTCGTAATCCCAGAAGAAAGAAGTAAACATTAAAAAAAAAAAAAACATGGCTACGATTGATAGTTCCGATAAGGGCTCCGAGCGGGCGGCGATGGAGAGGTTCGGCAGCGGGGGAATGGCGCTCCTTCCTTGGACCAAACAGATGCTCACCGTACTGTGGGAACAGCTTCGGCTGCTGGTTCAAGTCATTTACTACACTTTTGTGTCGGGTAAGAAAGAAAGAAAGAAAATTTGTTTTTGTTGACCTCCTTTGCTTATCAAGTTTGCCCCAGGTGGGTTGTTTACTGTTTACGGGAAAGTACAGTGACCATGAGTGGGCGTAGCGTAACCTCTTTATTCTTTGATGTTTTAGCTATTCATTATGACTAGTGAGTCATTTATTGTACTTGTAATTACTATAAATCACGTCGTTGTTCTTACATTGTTCCGATTATTGTACCTCGTGTTGCTCACGACATAGTCACAATAATAATTCAAAATACTGAAATATATAGTATTATCTTAGTATAGGCTGTACTAACTTTACTTATCACTACTAAAACACTGTCAGTGCTACAATACTACCTCCAATAACACAATATCTATTTAACCACATACAGTTTGTGTATTTGAAAATACTACCTGAGCACTACAGTAACAACCATTCTTTAAAAGCGCAATTACCCTTTCCCAGAGAATAATGTTTCATTTTATTTTTTTCTTCCAGTTTTCCAGATGTTCAGGTTTGAGGTTCATGTGAGAATCACGGACGAGACAGGTCAACACATCCAGCACATGACCGCGGCAGCAAACCCGACCGAGTCCTTCCTGTTCTCCTCCCTGTTCGACGGAGACAACGGCGTCATGGTCGGCGGTTCAAATCCCCTCTCCAACTTCTGCGCCGACGTCGGCGACCCCTTCGCGGGCAAGTCCACGGCCGAGGCCCTGCTCTCCAGCCTGCGCGCCGACGACCTGTGCTGCGGGCTCGTCGACGACCTCGTGTCCAGAACCGCTGGCAACGAGGAGGCCATCTTTCTCGGACACCAGTCCGGCTGGCAAATGGGCTTCCCCGGCGACTGGAACATCTTCGTGTCGAGCAGCGACAGTTCTGGTTCCAACGACGCCTGTCATAAAGGCAGCGAGAGAGTCTTCCAGCAGGAGTTTTCTAAGGAGGGCGCTTTCAAGCAGGACACTTCAGAGGAGGAGAGGAGCTGCCACTGGAGCAGCGAGGAAGACCAGAACGTAGTAGAATTCGAGAGCGAGGAAAGCAAGGCGCTTTGGGAGTCTCTGTCCAAATCTAGTGATCCTTACAACCCCTTCTTTTTCTCTGCCTGTATTTCAACCAACGCCAACATGGGGAAAAGTCAAAGTGAAGTGAGAGACAGCAGTGACACTGACCTTACATCAGCGAGTAAGGCCAGCGAGGAGATGTTGGGGCCTCAAGGCCTGAACATCTGGGTCAGCCGCTCCGACAGCGAGAGCAGCTGGAGCAGCTGGGCCAGTTCGGACGGTTCGACCCCCGACATTGACAGAGAGGAAAGCGAGAGGCTCTGGGATTTCTTCAGCTGTCCCGAAGACCCCTACAATCCCATGTGCTTCACCGCGTGCAAAGTCAGCGACGCCACTCCGCAAAACGCCGCGTCCTCCGAACGGCGGGCCTCGCTCCCTCCGCCTCCGTCCAAGTCTGACACCGACACGGAGGAGAAGGAGAGCAGCTTTCCCCCTTCCTCCGAGGACGACGAAGAAGAGCAGCTGTGGAAGTCTCTTTGCCAAAAGGACGACCCGTACCACCCTCTGAACTTCCAGGCTTGCCTTCAGAGCACCCCGACGAAGGGCCCGGACGCCCTCGATGTCCGCCCGCCTCCCACAAAGACGAAGAAACGGGCGAAAGCAGCACGGAAGTCCAGAGCGGTCACCGGGCCCTCTCTTCAAGAGAGGAAGTCAGAGCGTCACTCCCACCCTCACAAAACACTGGTGCCCTGGAAGAGACCTGGACAAACACCTCACTCCCCCCCAGAGGACAGGAAGGAGAAGACTAGCAGCACACTGAAAAAGGTCATTATCCCATAATAATCCTTATTCCAACTGCTTAACAGGAATAGATGAAATGTCAGTGGGGAACCACGTGGTGCCTGAAATAAACACAGTCTGCCATGTAGACACAGCATAGAAATAGACTTTTAATAACCACACGACAAATGGTTAAGGCTGCACCCTCCTACTTTATTCAGCTGTACTTTAAACAGCTTAAACCAAAAGCAATATAGTAGATAACACTCCTCGTTGGCCGAGGCAGATATGGCAGCGCGTGTGATCACATATATGAAGTTGGAACCTTGGTATCTGGAGGGAGTGTCTTCTGCTGACTCTTACAACCTCCTGCGAGAATTTGAAAGATAAGAGTTAGTTCCTGCCTCTAGTCGCACACTCCACTTCACGGCACAGTGTGTGTTTAAGCTGCTGAGTTGTTGTTTGGTGTCGGTTAGCAACGCCACTGGTCGTCATGACTAATCAGGTCACGTGACCCCAGCGAGTCAGCAGAGGATTTGTCTTGGTCATGGAGGTTGCAGCAGTGTTGCAAAGTCAGTATGGAGGACTTGTTAATGAACACCCTGTTGCATCAGTCTGAAATAATATACCCTGATGTAAATAAAGTCTCATTATGAGCACATGTCTAAGAATAGTAGACTTGGAAAGTCTTTGGTGTTTCTATCTGGTTGTTTTTATTGGTGCACTATGAGCTGATCATAGTTCAAAAAGAAAAACATGTGACAAAATAAAATATGCTAAAGTTTTGCTTTCGTTTCCTCAGGTGCGGTTTTCCCCTGTTGTCCAACTCCACGTGATGAGGACCTGGCCGTTCGCTCGGCAGGCGTCTCGCAAAGGGCCCTGGGAAGAAATGGCACGGGACCGCGACCGCTTCCAGAGGCGGGTCAGGGAGACGGAGCAGGCCATCGGCCACTGTTTCACCCAGTCCCACAGAGACAAGATCCGGGCGAGACTCGATGGTGCCTTGAAATAACGAAAAAAGTCCTGGACACTGAATGTTTTATTTCCTTTTTTGGATGAGAACTTGTGATTGGTTGCAATGCAACAGTGATTTTGATTTAGGCCAATTAGAAATTTGATGTTAGGCCAACTAAATGTTCGGTGTCAAGTTGAACAACCTTGTACCTCAGAAGGTTTTTGTACATTGTGTAACTGTTGCACTGACTGACACTTTCTCATATTAACCTCAGCATTGATGCGTGGAATGTTGTTTTTGTATGCCTTATACACTGACCTAGTAATGTATCTAACTTATTTATGCCCTATGGAGCTTGTTGTGTATTTTTTACTGTTTTCAATGTGTTTTTATATGTGTGGAAAAAAATCACAGTGGTGAGTGTAGATAAGTAGATAAACATGATGTCCTAAGAAGAGGAGCTTTATAGCACAAAGTGTTCTGAAAAGTTTTATTTAAACACAATGGATACATATCCAGAACTCTGGTGCAATTCTCGTCTCACTGTTTAAATATTTTACACCGAGTGGTTTCAGTTTTAGTCTTGTGTTTTCTTAAACGTTGGCACACAATGGAGTGCGAGACACACGTCTTTGTGATCATAATTAGTTTCACAACACTTTGTCCTATGTGAGAGCTTCTCGTGGCAACATCATGTAGCTAAAAAAATACATCAAAAAATGTCAGTGGCAAACAATCATTAGGTGCTTCATTGATTCAATAAAATTTGTTACACTTGATCATTGTTTTGTGTTCGGCAGTTGTCACAACACTACCCGCAGCGCTGACGGTCACTTCCTGTGTCAAGTCATGCTTACGTAAAGAGGAAGAGGAGACAGCGGGAGGTCATGGGGACGGAGTAAACAACAAGCAAAGGGCAAATTTTTCATGTGAAGCGTGTGTCTTTAGAGACATGCTTTTATAAAACGTTCTTCCAAAAGGCTGAGAGGGGGAGAGGAAAGCCGGTTAAGAGTTGTCAGGTGCTGCTAATGTAACGCTGACATGTCTGCATATGTGTGCTCAAACCTCAGACGCGAGGCAATTAGAAGGTGGTTGTTTGGGAGACGGCTTTGTCAAATATTTTAACAGTGATAACTGAGCGCAGCGCTCGACTTCCTTCACCTTTATATCTTATCATTTGTGCAATGACAGCATTAATAGATATGTGACTCTAAATCATCAGTTCATATCTAACAACACTCGTTTATTCTTCATGTAGCCTACCTCTCGCTCTCTCCTCCACACACACACACACACGCGCTCAGGAGGTTATAATTTCCCAGCGGGCCGCGAGCCTCCGTGCAGGCTCGCTGCTGTAAGGCTGTCGTAAGACAAGGGTTAAAAACACCAAGTATGATGAAATGATGGTCCCGGGAGATGAAATCAATTAGCAGGTCTCCCCACACCCTTCCCACCCACCCACACAGACACAGACACACACACACACACACACAGCATGGTGCAAAGGTGAGCATTCACCGACACTGTTGCTGTGTCAACCCAGCAGTGGGTCTGCTGCTGCTGATGTTGTCCATCCACCCACCCACACGGCACGCGTGTAACTCATCACCTGCTGCTCACAGACACACACACACATACACATATAATTGAAAAAAAAGAAAACAAATCATATTTTTTGGTTATTGAAAGAATTTTGACCAGTAAAATTGATACTGATTTGCTTCATAGGCTCATTCCCAGCCATTTTTATGTCCTTTATTGCAGTGCAATTCTATTATACGCAGTCATCAAAACATGTTTTCTAGCCCGTATGGATTGTTTTCTAGGTGCTGGGCCTTTGTTTCACATGTTTTTGAAGCTTACAAGATTACGTGTGAGCTGAGACGCTGTGCGCCTTTGGTGTTTTGTGCACGGAGCGGTGGTGACAGTGGGGGATTTGTCCATCTGATCCCACTCAGCCTGCCACCCGCACGCCTGTTTTTCCTGTTAGCTGTTGTTAGCTGTTTCGCCTCCATCCGGAGTGTGCTCGCTGTGAGATGCCGGCCGAGGGTTCCCTGTCCTGCTCAGGGACACCTGTGTCAACGTTCAGAGGAACTTGAACCAGGATGAATGCAAAAGCTTCTCCTCCATCACTGTTCTTGCTTCCCTCCCTTTTCCCCTTCCCTTCTTTGACCCACCACTCTCTCTTCGTATATCTGTCTCCATCTTCCTCCTCCTCCTACTAGTCCTCCTCCTCTCCCCAGTATCATTAGCTCCGTGGCCTAGGCGACCCCGTCTCCTGGCAACCAGCACGAGTGGCGAGGCGTTGAAAGGATTGCAGGTGATTGCAGCAGCGGTGGAATAAGCACAGGCAGTGGGTTTTCATGCACGCACACACACACACACACACACACACACACACGTGGTTGCCCCCTCTAACTCGCCTGCCAGAGAGGGGTATCTCTTGGGTCACAATTAGCTGATGATGCAACCTTCCAGCAGCTATTGTGTCTGACACCAGCTCACACAGACAGGCTGCTTGAAATGCAAATCTAAATTTCCTGTGTATTGTACAGTACATGGTGTGATTGTTAGGAATATACCCATGACACCGAGATGCACAGTGAATTTGCACTGTGTTCATCCCCTACATATATGTTCTCTTTGTGACACATTTACACTTTATTTACGACTTAAAGATTAAATTAGGTCACATCCTATACCCCCCTATGACCGCATACACGCCGGTTAAATTACTTAGTGTTTTCGTATGTAAATATATCAAAAATCGATCTTATCATACATTTTGTGCACTTATTTCATAAATTACAACCTATGTGATGCCACTGAAAACCACAGGGACACAGTTGAGGAAAAAAAATTATGAAAATAAAAAAAAGTATGGAAGTATTTCTGTGCCACCAGAGTTTGAGAAGGCATTTCTAAATCAGTTTACAAAAAATTCAACATCTCAAAAATTCAACTTTTCAAAAACATTCGAGCTGAAAATTTTCAACCTACAAAAAAATCAACCTCAAAAAATTCAACCTAACAAAAAAAAAAAAAAAAAAAAAATCAACCTCAAAAATTCAAAATCTCGAAAAATTCAACCTCAAAAAAGTCACTCAGCATCTGGGTAACCAGTTAAAAGCAATCTGGATGTTGAGTCCGGCTTTTGTTGAGGTTGAATTTTTGTGAGATGCTGAAATTTACGTTTTTTTTGAGATAGTGGTTTGTTTTTTAAACCGAAGAAATTCATTCAATTCCATAATAGGGTAGCGTAGCTTCAAAAACACCTGCACGGCTGAGCATGTGGCTTAGTTCTCCTCGTTTATTTGAAATAGTACACACCTGCATTAAATGATTAACTCTGATTATTTTACAACATCTTTATGGTTGAATGGTAGGTATGGCTCAAGTAAGGGTCACAAAAGCCAATTCCAAGGCCTTAGATAGACTGTAGGATACAGAGAAGACAGTCAGCTACAGGTGGAGGAAATAAGACTCAACTAAAAACTAAAGAAGGACATCATCAAGAACAGGACGTCGCCCCAGAACCGATGAGAAGATCAAACTGGTCAGGCAGGCTGCCAATAGATAGAAGATGGGAACTTTCAAGGCATGATTTACTTTCACTTTAAGAGGAAGAACAACAATAATTAAAGATTTGCTAACTATAATCAGTCTGAACCTTGTTATCTCTACCAAATCTGTCCCAGACAATAAATATTTAGCAGTCTGAATGCGTGAGAACTCAGTTCAAAGTATGTAGTAAACACACATCCCTTCCCTTCTAACATGGCCTCACGTGGATTAACATGTCTGACCAACACCCAGACAGACGGCTCAGCGCATGCCTCCAGTGTGAATAGATGCAGTGTTTAATTTGAACCGCTAGGGGGCCCAGCCCTCTGCTGGTACGTGACAAAACACACACACACTGTGGTTACTTGCTCATGATAGCCAGAAAAGGTCACGAAAAGTGTCACAGCCACCTCAGGATCAGCTTTATTTACCTAGTGTGTTGAGACATTCTGGAATATGTAACACAACAGACCTTACTGACAACACACAGAGCATGTAACACAAGCTAGATACCCGTGTTTAAAATGCTAATGTGGGATGCACTGCAAAAAGCAATAATTTGCATACTGTGTGTGGGCTGAATCATCTGCACCTGACGGGAGGAGTCACATTTTTCCCCTTGTGCGTGTGATTGTGTTAGAGTCAGAGAGACTGCAGTAGATTTAAATCAAATTAAAATGTTCAAAAGGTGTCAAAATACATTCTGTCATCAGGTGGTTTTAATACCTGAAACACGCTTTGTTTCAATTTCAAACAGTGTAAACAATTATTATGTCACGACTTTCAGTCATTCTTTGAGTTGCGTGGACAATCCACCTACCCTGACAATAACTGTAATGACAAACGTCACATTTGGAAACAAGAGCTGTTTCGGCCTTTAAGATAAAATATAAATAAGTGAATCAATCATTCAATAAATATACAATTTAGTGTAATGATTGATATCCATTATATTTTGACTTCCTTCTGCATCCAGAAGGCCACATTTACACTAAATATATAATATTCAATAATAAACAACAAGAAAACACTCTGCCGCCCTCTTGTGGTGGAACTGATAACAACATCATGCATCTCTAAACTGAACCTCTAAATCTCTAATGAACCTCTAAACGGTTTCACAACTGAATCTATGATAAAGTCTGAGCCAGCAGAGTATTTGTTAACCACAGAGAAACAGGGTAACCACACAAACATTAGAATACAAAGTAACCGCCTGTAAAAAGAATTCTTCTGGGAGCAATTTGTACTGAAAAAGAGAAATCGCTGGAAACAAAACACATTTAATGCAAAATGATGTCTTGGCCATTTGCCTCAGCTCCTACAGGTCCACCAGTGAGAAGGCAGCCAGAGATAGTGTTTAATAAAATGTTATGCAACAGGGGTCACATGGAATACAGCAGTATCCTCTGGACTTACCATAGTAAAAACCTAACATGTTTGAATAACGTCCTTTAAATATCATATCAACAGGAAAATCTCAGTTCAGCAGAATGAAAATGAACAATAATTCCTCTGTAATCCAATCCACTAATCTGCTCCTGGGGGATTCCCAAATCTGATCTGTCCGATGGATTAGTTTCAGACTGGCATTGTTGTCTTTTTGAAAAACCGAAAGCATGACTGCAAAGCCTCACACTAAAGTGTCTGACCTTCCTGGTATGATCTGAGGAAGCTGACGGGGTATTAGACCAGCTGTTGATTTTTTATGTTTTTTAATCACTGTGGTGTCTTCAAACACTTCATATTCGTGTCGGACGAACAAAAAGTGTTTCCATCCTTCCTGATTTTTTGGTCATACGTAAATGTTTCAGACCATCAAACTATTTAAAGTAAAGGCAAAGTGCACTTTTCAAATGAAGGGTTTTACTATGGCCCTGTGTGAAAAGGTGTTTGTCCCTCCTGTTAAAACATAACTTAATTGCAGTTTATCACACCTCACTTCAATTTCCCTAGCCACACCCAGGCCCGATTACTGCCACAACTGTTCTCAGTCAAGACATCACTTCAATATGACCTGTCTGACAAAGTGAAGGAGACAAAAAGATCCTCAAAAGCCAGACATCATGCTGAGATCCAAAGAAATTCAGGAACAAATGAGAATGAAAGTAATTGAGATCTACCAGTTTGGAAAAGATTCTAAAGCAATTTCTAAAGCTTTGGGACTCCAATGAATCGAGTGACAGAAATTATCCACACATGTGAAAACATGGAACAGTGGTGAACCTTCCCAGGAGCAGCCAAAATTACTCCAAGAGCTCAACAACGACTCATCCAAGATGTCACAAAACGACTTCATCCAAAGAACTGCAGGCCTCACTTGGCTCAGTTAAGGTCAGAGTTCATGACTCCACCATAAGAAAGAGACTGGGCTGACATGGCCTCCTGGCAGCGTTCGAAATCAAAACCACTGCTGAGGAAACAAAAACAAAACAACACAAAAAAAAAAACCATAAAGGTTGGTCTCAGTTTAGCCAGAAAACATTGTGATGAAGCCCAAAACTTTTGGGGAAAATATTCTGTGGATGGATGAGTAGAAGCGGGACTTTTTGGGAAAGGGTATGTCCCATTAACGTAACATTTCAGAAAAAGAACATCATAGCAACAGTAAATGGAGGTGGTGTGAGCCGGTGTGATGCTCTGGGGCTGTTTTGCTGCTTCAGGACCTGGAAGACTTGCTCTGATAAATGGATCCATGAATTCTGATGTCTACCAAAAAAACCTGAAGGAGAATGTCCGGCCTGTTTGAATCGGTTCATGACCTCATGCTGAAGTGAACTTGGGTTCTGCAGCTGGACAATGATCCAAATCACACCAGCAACTCCACCTCTGAATGGATGAAAAAAACTAAATGAAGACTTCGGAGTGGCCTAGTCAAAGTCCTGACCTGGATCCTACTGAGATGCTGTGGCGTGACCTTAAAAAGGAGGCTCATGCTGGAAACCCCCCAGTGTGGCTGAATTACAGTAATTCTGCAAAGATGAGTGGGTCAAAATTCCTCCACAGCTGGAAAAGACTCATTGCAGGTTATCGCAGCAGTAGACACTTGATTACAGTTATTGCTTCTAAGGGCGACCCAACCACTTATTAGGTTTAGAGGCCAATCACTTTTTTTTTTTCACACTGGGCCAATGCAAGTTTGAATTTGGTTTCCTCTTAATAATAAAAACCTTCATTTAAAAACTGCATTTTGTGTTTAATTATGTTATCTCTGGCTAATATTTCAGGAAGTCAGGAAGGAGGCAACACTTTTTTACACCACTGTATAGATAACAGTTACATTATTTAAATATCCTATCTCAATCTGTCCATTGCGTTTGACTGGGATTTGACAAGTTCCTCCACCATGATGGATGACTGAACAGATCTATCAGCTGCTCAATCAGAATCTTTTTTTTTTTTACTATGGAAAGTAAATCAAACCAGACACAAGCACAAACACTGAAGGGCTGCAAAATCTCTAAAGAGTGTCCTAAAACAAGCACAGACAGAACAGGAACTAAGAGGCTCTTTAGCTGTAGATGTGTCCATGCCGTGAAAGCTTGCATAATGGACTGAGTAGAAGATAAATAAGCTACTTTCAATGTACTCTGCAATGTGTAGTCAGAAAGTGTGTTATTTGTGTCAATTTAGATTTTAGACATTCATAATTTTCAACAAAAATAACCTGGTTAATTAAATTGTGCTGAAATAAATCGGTGTCCGTCAGAACATCAGTCACAAACAAATGTAACGTTATTGTTTGATTTGTATTTGTTGCAGTAAAATAACTCTTCTTTTGCCCATACAATGGCCAAATGACTGCACAACTTTCAATCCCAAAATATAATTAATATTAATACATCATTTCATAATCAACACTTCCACTTCCTTGTTTGGAGGTGTTGTGTTAAAATGTGTTTAAAAATTGCAGGCAACTATTTATTTTATTTTTTTCCCCCTTTTGAAAATTTAAATGCTAATATTTATTGCATATCTATGGCATAAAACTGGACTCTGGCATGTATTATTAGGATAAGGATAAAATATTATTTTGTCTACAACTTGCAGGTGCCACCAGAGCTCCACCAGAGGGAGACAGAGTAAGGCTGTAAAAGTTCTCACTGGGTTCATTAGACCAGTCTAATATATAAGCTCAACTAAAGTAATGCAGACATTAATATAAAACTGAAAGGAGGAGACGCTTAAAGTGGCGCAGAAAAACATTGTTCTGCTCACTTAAAAACTTATCAGAAAAAACACTGATTTACAAGCACCTTCTGGAGCTACTAACGATACTGCAGTTTTGTTCAGTGAAGGGAACAAGCCTTGTGTGTCATTAAGTGATCTTAATGTTTTGCATTTGTATCAGTGATTAAAAAAAAAAATGACAGAAAGATCCACCAAAGCAGAAGGACCTTCTGGTTACACATAATGATCATAAACAAGTTCAGCAGCAATTTCCACATTTTCAGTGTCTGGGAGTGTTTTCAGAGATCACATTACATCAAGCTCATGTAAAAATCTTAACAGAACAGTGAAAGTCTATCCTGTCGCAGAAGTGTTTCTGTTTCCCCGATTGCTGCTTAGACTCTAAAGGTTAGGCTCTCAGTCTTCCAGTTTCTTTCGTGTGATAAATGCTGTTTTTAAATTTAGGAATCCCAAGCAGGAAGGGTGAGGCTCCGTCAGGCCCGGGGGCTACACGCGAGCTCTCGTACGGAGCGCAGCCGTGCATTATTCACCCCGCATTTACATAAGACACAATGGTGAGAGCAGTGCCAGAAATGTGTACAGCTGAACTCTGAGCTCTGTGTGGGTATGTAGTGTACGGTGTCCCAGCGTTCCTCTGGATTTCTGTGCCACCTGAGGCTTTTCAGCTGCACAGACACAGGACGGTGACGTGACACTGACGAAGGCAAAGACCCTCAAACTCATCCTTGAGCCAATGAAGACCTTGGTTACCCATTACCCCAGGAGAGACGGGGAGAAAGAGCAGATGAAGAATGATATAGTTTCAGTGCACATTTCTCTTTCTGTCTGAAGGCTCTGTTTACCGAGGGATTGAAGCCAAAGCAAGCTTTGTAGTATTGTTAAGTAAACACAGGTTGGATTAGCCAGGAGTTACTTCAAAATTCCTTCACCGTGATGAAACTGTTCCGTGTAATGATGTGGTCCAATGAAGAACCCTCCCAGTATTTATTTCCGTTGCTCCTTTTGTGGTAAATTAGCAGCCGTTTGGTATTTGGGCTTAAACAGATTAAGTCACTTAGCAACTGAACCAGAAACAAAGGAAGTGACAATGAAAAAATTAATCCGTCCAGCGTCGGGACAAATGCTTCTTTGCTGGAGACAGATTCTGCACAGAAGGAAGTTGTTCAGTGGCTGTAAGAGTAATTCTTCTCTTGGTGATCTACTGACCTAGAGGAGGGTGATACAGCTACAGTTTAGACAGGCGGAGCTTTCATCATCCAGTCAAGGGAAGTCTGCTGCTCCTGTTGCAACAATATGATCTCTGCAGGTGATTACATTTATATCAATCAATAACATTGATTGTGTGGGTTTCGTGGCACCTGTCAGTTAGTGGGACATATTAGCAGCCATTCAACATGTCCTCAAAGATGATGAATTAGAAGTAAGAAACTAGGAAACTGGAAGGACATGAGAGACGTGGCTAGGTGACTTGTTCCGGATGGGCCTCGGATGTGATCTAAGGAAGGAAAAGTGGTGACCTGGGGTTATGGGCTTCCAAGGCTCGTTAATGCATGTGGGGAGCTGAGGCTGACCGGTGTGATCCTATCCAACAGAAGAGCTACTGTAGTGCAAACTGCTCAGTTTTATTTTCATGCTGGTTCTGATTGAAAGGTTTCAGAGCACACAGCGCATCGCAGTTTCTTTTGTATGACACTGTGTAGCTGCAGACCAGACAGGGCGTCCATGCTGACCCCTGCATGTCAGCAGTGGACAGCGGACAGGAGCACAAAGAACAAGATTGTTTACCTAGAGAAAAACATGGCACCAGAATGCACTATTGCAGGGTCCTTCAACCAAAATGGACCACTAAACTGATTTAAGGGATTAAGGAAGGACCCCTACCAGCTATATGTGTTTATATTGGATTGGATATACTGGATTTTTGTTGGGGACTGAATAGGCTGTCGACCAATTGCGGGGAACCTAACAGAGTGTAATATGCAGCCTCGTGATTGGCTCAGCGGCAATAGGGGCGGGGACTACTGTGCACAGGAAGCTTAGATTGACATGTAGTCTCTGTGTGAAACGTGAGCTGTTGCATCGGTGAATGAGTGAAGTGTTGACTGAAAGGTAACATCTTCTGCCTCCATTTATATTGCAGAAATATGTTGGATTCATGTTAATGTGTACTTAAACAAATTTAAAATTTGAGGGGAAAATTAAAAAAAAACATATGAAAAATATCTAATCACCCAAAGATTTTGTGACCAGGGTCGCGGAACCCTTGTTGAAGACGTACGCACTATACGAAGAAGACAAGCCAGCAGAGCCGGTGTGATGCTTTTGGCAACTTTCTGCTGGGAGACACTGGGTTCTGCCATCCATGTGGATGTTAATGACATAGTTGCAGACCATAGAAACAGTATTCCCGAGGGCAGTGGCCTCTTCAGTGCTACAAAGCAAAAATGGTACAGGAAAAGGTTTGAGGAACACAGCAATGAGATCAAGGTGTTGACTTAGGCTCCAGAGTTCCCAGAATCTTGTGCTGGACAAACATGTCCGATTTGTAGAGGCCCCACCTAACAACTTAGGGGACTTAAAGGATCTGCTGCTAATGTCTTGGTGCCAGATACCACAGCACACCTTCATATGTCTGGAGGAGTCAGGGCTGTTTTGGCCAAGGAGGACCTGGTTGTAAGGTCATGGCTGACAAGTGACGGCAACACCACCTCCAACATCTTCTTCAGTGTTTCCGATGTTCGTCCAAGTTGTGTGGGAAGTTTTGATGTTTCCCATTTAAGCTTCCAAAAACATTAAATTATTTCTTTACCAAAAGACGAAACCCACAAGAGAGGTGCTTTTATTTCCACCATTGTTTGTGAAGATTATTCTTGACTTCTTTGGCAACATTTGCGTGTTTGTTTCAGAATAGATTAAAGCAGACAACTTTTAATTCACTGCATATATGTGTTTGCATCCCCATCCCCTAGTGATGGGACATAGAAGATGTTAAATTCCCTCTCCTTTCTTTCTTTCTTATATTTCTTTCTTATATTTCTTCCATGTGCTGCCTTCGCCACTTTTGTTGAGCCAAGAATCCGTCCTTAATGTGAGACATATTGGACAGAAAGCTGATGGTGTTCCTTGAGGTACACCTGCATTTTTTGCTTCTTGGCTGCCAGCTCCTTGCGGAAAGAGGCCCACAGAGTGTGCAGTGGTTGCCGGGAGCCGTTACTCCCTCCCTGAATCCAGTTCCGTGTATCTAGTTTCTGTGTGTTTGCTTTCTTTGTTTTCTCGTGTCTTTCAGCTGCTCTGTGCGTACACACACACACACACACACACAACTGGAGTCACTGGATGTCAGTGGCTGTGGCTTTCTCTGCTGCAGGGGTGAGACGGCTGACGAACATGTCAGCTGGCTACAGGCTGCTTTGGAAAACGGTACGGTTATAGTTGAACAGCGTAAGATGGCACTTTTCCTTTTCACATATTGTACCTTTTCATCCAAATGAGAGCACAACGCTTCTCCTCCTACAGACGGATCAAGCTGCCGTATCTGATATATTTTGGAGCAAAGACGCAACAAATGGCACAAACAAACACGGCAGAGTAAAATATAAATATCGGTGGGATGGAAAGTAGTTCAGTAAAATGCACAAAATGACAAAGGAAATTCAAAATAATTGAGACACCTGGAATACAGGAAAGGAAGACATCAAGGAAGGGGAGTGCGACAGGCAGGGAGTCGTTTTTTTATTTATTTTTGAAGTCTGCGTGTCTGTGTGCATTACAGTTTGGGGCTAGGAAGGAAAGAAGCAGAGAATGTGAACTGATTCTGTTTCACACACTTAAAGCTGCTTAAATAGATCAGTAAAATGTGTCTCTTGTAGTGATGAATCAACAGCGACTTATTATCAGACTCTGCAGTCCTCCTCCTCTGACCTGTGGAACATTTTAGTGCCTTTCAGCTGTTGTTTTGGACTGAATGCGCGTCTTTACACTTTCGGTTCTTGTCACTTATCATCACATCCCCAGCTGTAGCAGATCGGCCCGCTGCGCGACACGCTACCTGTTAGAACCACTTAGCACATGAAGATACACTCTCTGGTGGACGTGAAACACTGGGTCCACGTAAACACTTCAGCACTGGGATGAAAGTGTTTCCTTGTGTTTGCTAGGTGTGTAAATGAGTAACTGCTCGCTAACAGCCTCAATGTAACAGCTTGGCGTAGTGATAATGCAGTTTGTTGCGCTGCCACCAAGTGGCCAGAAATATCAACTATTGCAGCTTTAATAGTCACATTATTCACTTAAGAAACTCCTGAACTCAGAACTTTACCTAGTTAAAAATATCTTATTCATTCTCTTTTGCTTGTTCCCTAGAGGGCTAACACAGGAAGACAACCATTCACACCTACAGCTAATTTGGAATAAACAATTAAACCAACGAGTAGGTTTTTGGATTGCGGGAGGAAGCCAGACCGGCTGGAGAAAACCCACGCAGCCAGAAGGAGAAGATGCAAACTCCACACAGAAAGGGCCGAGTCATCCAAATGTATTGTCGTCAAACTATATAACACCCAGGCTGCAGAGTTGGAGTGTCCCGTTGCACACTGTGCAGTATGCTTAATTTCAGCCAGTCAAAGAAAACATTTCATTCAAGCCAGCCAAGCAGGGGTTCTCAAACGTTTTGGAGCTAAGAATCCCTTACCAGGGAGAAAACATTGAGCTCATGAGTAAAGCGACAGATACAGAAGAGTGACTCATGACAGATTTACGTGGTGTCACAATCATAGCAAACTTTTCATTGACCCAAAGCTAATGTAGGAGGGAGTAACTGGTTTAATATGTTTGTTTTATTGATTTATTGGCCCCATATGTAATAAGGAACTTTTTTAATGAAACGGCATATATTGAAGAATTAATTACAAATTATTTTGCGGACCCCCAAGCTATGGCTCGGGGACTCCCAGGGGTCTAGGAACCTCAGTTTGAGAACCGTTGGTTTAAACTACAGCCATGCATTACATTATGTAAGATGGATTGACATACAGTGTGTCTGTAACGGGGGCCCGTATAAGATCTCAAAACAGGAACCAATTTATTAACTCAGAAAAACCAGACTTTTTTAAAAAAATTTAATTTTTTACTTTTTCTCAGTGTTCTCAATATGAGAATAGTCTGTGTTAGTGATGGACTGACGACCCGTCCTGGATGTAACTCAAGAGGACAAGCATGATGGATGGATGGAAAATCAAACATGTTTTGCACCAGACTGGAGACATGTAAATTTGTAATCTGAAAAGTAACTAAAGGTGTCAGACAAATATAGTGGAGTACAGTGTTTGCCTGTTCAATGCAGTTCAACTTTAAAAACTGAACATTATGAATTGAGTACAAGACTTTGAATTCACTTGAGTGAATGTTCCCAGTTCCATTGCACCACAGCTTTTTTTTGTTCTTGCCTAAAGGCCTATAGCTGCATGCACTGTGTGTTTGCTGTTTAGACTGTGCCTTCAGCTGTGGAAACTACAAGTGCATTTTTGCAATTTGTCTAAGTGTTGTGGTTTGCAAATGTGCTAAGTGTGTGTTTAAGTTCAGTATCAGGATGGCAGAACATGCACACATGCCGCAGGGCTATTAGCATTCATCTACTGACGTGAGAGCTGGTGATATCATAGCTTGGCTGGAAAAGTCTCTCATTGTTCTTTTTTTTTTTTTTTTTTACTATGCGAGCGCTTTATCTTTCCACACAAATACACTCTAAAACGGTCGAAAATTCCCCCGGGATTTCAGCGGTGGCGCCGTGTGTGCCGACCTCTACCTGCCCTCTACCTCGTCAGGAGTTTCTTTTGTTGATGTTGAGATGCCTCCAAAGTCGGTGCCGCTGACTAACAAGGGGGAGAGGAAATCAAAAGTGTGCACACAAAAGTCAAAAAATGTGCTGACTTCTTTCAAAGTCAGAGTGTTTTGGATAAATGGTCAAATTAAACCAATGGGTCGTTGGGAAATGCGGTGCCCCTGCCTGCTGGAAACAGTTGAAACAGCAAAATACAAATGATAAGAAAACCAAAACTTGTTTCTTTGAGTGGTGAGTGGTGAAGTGTTTTTGATGAATACCAACACAGCCCTGCTTCAGGATCTTCACTCTGCATTCTACAAAATTACTGTTTTTGGCTGCAGATTCCTGCCCACTGCTCAGCTCAGGTGAGCTGTTTTTGTTCCAAGCGTGCAACTCCAAATAACAGGGCTTCACGGAAAACGTGTCGGGATGTTGTCATAAGCACGCCACCACACGTCTTGTGGACATGGAGTCACTTTGGAAAATGAAATTCCAGTGAGCTCATGGATCCCGACGGGTGACTGAGAACAAAGTGTGTCTGACAGGTGAAGGAGGCTCATGTTTATCTTAATGAGCCACTGAGGAAAACCAACAATAACGTGTTTGCTGTAAGTAAACATCAGAGCCCAACTGACATACCAGCGGACCAGTGTTTCACTGTCATACTGTCTTTTCACAGCCATATCATTACCGGTCCTGAGGGGCTGAAATTGTACCTGAATACTGTGGTGTTGCTTTATATTTAGGTCCATGATTTCTATTTGGAACAAGCTTCCGGTGACAAATGAAAGGTGAATTAATATTTAGGCCACGTGAGTTTAAAATGAAAACAGGAAATTTCTTGAAGTAAGTTTCTATTATAAATTTATCGTCTTTGCTTTCTCTATAAAAAGTCACAAAGGACTTTTTTTTAAATTATCTTGTAAGCAAACATTGGGACGACACATATGAGTTATGTCAAATAGTAGAAATCAAATTATGTATTTACAAAAACAAATCAAATCAAACTTTATTATATAGCACTTTTCATACGGACGTAACACAAAGTGATTCACGTGGGTTAAAGGCAACACAAACTACACACACATAGAGACGCACAAGCACACTTACACATACACACGTACATAAATGCTCTCACATACACACATACAAACATTCACACACACCAGGCGCCCAACACACGCTCACAACTATATACACACTAAAAGTTGTTTGAGTTACATTGGAGGGCACCGAGGCCTGAGACAAGGAGGACGCTACCTTTTGGGGGGTTACAACCCCTTGACCATGGAGGCACCGCCACAAATATCAGCCCGACCCGGGAACAGAGGTGGACTCCACACCTCGGTATAGAGCGCCCAACCACCCAGGTCAAAAGGACCCAAGGGACGGCACCCCCCACAGGCAGACAGGAACAGCTCCCGGACTGACAGGTCCCCACAAAGAAACACTGGAGAACTACAGGACTACAACAGTGAAATGTGGTGAGAAGTGAAAAAGACAATAAATATGATAAAGAACACAACAAAGATAAGAAAAAAAGTTATATGTAAGTAAGTAACTTTTTAAATAATCTAAAACAGAAGAATAAAGGTAATAAAATGAGAACATGTCAAACAAAAATCTGATGAAATGGAATTAAGGAGAATTAAGATGAATAAAATCATGTAAAAGCCTGGTTACAAAGATGAGTATTTAGCCTCTTTTCAAAGGCATAAAATTAATACAGTATTATGACCACCTTCCTAATATTGTGTAGGTCTCCCTTGTGCCTCCAAAACAGTTGTGACTCACTAGAGACCAGACATGGGCCTTCTGAGGGTGTCCTGTGGTGTATGGAAACAGAAATCAGGTGTGGTGGGAGAGGGAAACACCGAAAACATGCAGGGAAGTGGATCCCGAGGACACTGGTCTAATAGTTTCCCAGCATTGTCACAAGATGGTCAAAGATATTTACTTCTCCTGACAGTGGTTTTAATGTGATGCCTGATCAGTGTATGTCAGGTGAGTAGGTGTCCCATCACGTATGAATGATTGGATCACAGAGGTTTCCTCAGTGTGTTTGCCTCTGCCTAAAGCTGTCCACTTGGTACTGAATCACCCAAGACAAATATTAGTACCAGGTTTGAACAGGGCCAAACGTCTCTTCTTCTGAAAAAGACGCAAAGGTGGGATCATGGTTCTCACATTTGACCCCATCAGCCTAGATTCACGCCTCTGCATATAGATCCATGCTGTAGATATGTCACAGGCTGATGTTCTAGCTACTGATTGTAGTGACACAGACCACAAACAGCTGTGATTGGTCAGGAATGGATCTGCTTGTCCACATCTCTCAGTGGGTGGACGGCCTCTGAAAAACCACCCTCCTTCTGCCTCCCACACCACATCTACTCAGATATCAGTTCTGCATTGCAGTGATTACAGTACAAGAGTTGTTCAACATTTAGTAACTCCAACTTGAGCCACTCAAATCAAAAAGTGCACAGCCGGCTAGTGTTTCAACAGTATAATTACAGTACTGTGTAGTCTCAACTATAAAAGGTCTGATTCACACAGTTAAGGCTGAAATGTGTCTGCTGCTGGAACGGTTAGTAACATTAACGCTGGCTCCAATCTGAGGCGCTGTTAATCACCGCTGGTGATTTGTGAGGCTGGTTACGCTAATGGACTGCTCCTCCACGGCGAAGGGAGCTCTAGTCTTGGGCGCTCCTCGGCTTTTCACAGCATTCGATGGTTTGTGCGACTGCACATGAGAAAACGTCCAGACCTCTTTAATTGCTTTTGGATTGACCGGCCTCCATGAGTTAACAATTATGGGTGTTATTTCATAGTTTTAGAATTGTTCCGCAATGGTTTAATTAAACCAAACAACTCTCTAATGCTGCGTTTAAGTGTCCAACAGCAATCTGTCTTGGCTGAGAATCAGCCTATGTGCGGAGCAATTTAAAGTCAGACTTTCTTAGCTGAAGGAAGTCTTTAATTTCACAGTCAGACCTTTTTCCAGTTAAATCACCTAAATACCAAGCTGGTAAATATTTCAGACAGCATAAAACCACCACAGTCACCACACTGCTCCTGTTTTCATGGTGGAAGTTGGCTGTAGTGGTGCATTTAATGACTGACTGAGAGGTGGTAACGTGTCATTGTAAGCACAAGAATTACTCACATAACTGGCTCTAGAATCCTCTGATATCCATAATTTGTGAAGTACAGACATTAATAATTGTATTTAAAAAATATAGAAGAAATGTAACTTCAGTAGGAAAATACAAACTAGCGAAATTATTATAGTATGACCTTTTTTTTTTAATCAGTATTTGTGCATAAAGACAACACACTGCACATCTTAATAAATTCATCTGATATCCCAGTTTAAATACAACAGACATTTTTGTTACCACTGTGTTTAAATAACAAATATGTGGTTTATATAGTCAGTACAGAAGCCACTAGTCTCTCCCTGATTGGACTTGAACTTGGGACTAGGTCACTGACTCAGGACCAGGACGGACTCTTATTTTAGCTGTCAGCACATAACCAGGTCTACAGACAGGATTCAAGTCCAACTTCCTTTGGCAGAGCCCCTCCACTGGTGCAAACCACTTATCAAAGACCCAACCTCACAAACTGATATCGGAGTTGTTAAATTTATGTAAATGTAAAATTTATGTCTTCATAAAACTCTAAATCACAGGTGTCAAATATGCGGCCCGCGGGCCAAAAGTGGCCAGCCACGGGTCTAATCTGACCCAGGGCATGAATTTGCAAAATGCAAAAATTACACATAAGACTGAAGTTATTCAATGAGAGACTACAAAATCTTTCTTAAGGGCCTGGAAAGATCTTCTATTGGAACTTGTTTTATTTTTGGCACGTTTTCACATAAAGTTTATGTCTGTCTGCAACTCTGTGTTGTATAGTTGTGTTGTTTTACAACAGGTGTCTCTTGAAAGGGAGTCCTTGTGTCTCAGTGAGATTTACCTGTATAAATAAATGTTTAATAATAATAATTATGAAAATGAAAATAACCCGAATCCCTTATTTGTCCACTGTTTTAGTGAGAAAAGTGGACAGAACACAACAATGAGACCCAGGACTAAACAGCAGACAGTAATGGGCCTAAATTGCACTTATGTTTCTTGAGAAATTACATTTTTTAAAAGGATAATTTATTAAATGTAAACATTCTCCCGATTTGCTTGTTCTTCTTTGCACTAAAACAAATATAAAAAGTCTGGAGTTGTCCTCCCTTAAAGGTTATTATCAAGTTGATTGCTGTTGCTGTATGTGGTCCCGAACTAAAATGAGTTTGACAGCGCTGCTCTAGATGGACGTGCAGGTTTGAACTCAGCCCTAGTAACGTAGCAATAAAGTTATTTATTTATTTATTTCCCTTTCATTCCACTGTCAGCAGAACCAAACATCGACCTTCGACATCAGCTCAAGGCTCTCTGTCGTCAGTGCCTTTTACGTTCAGGATTTGATGCTCGGATGTACGAGCTTCCGAGCGGTCCCTGAAGGCAGCGCCGGCTCCGCTCACTGAGCCCCAGGGAGACTCCATGGAGAGGGAGAGGGAATGACATGAAATAGGACTTCAGACCGGATCATGGCGGCGCCTCTCGGGCGGGACACCTTACCTGAGCACTGGTCTTACGGTGTCTGCGGGGACGGCAGGGTCTTCTTCATCAAGTGAGTGTGAGAACGAGTGCTTTATCGCAGCGTCTCTCCCGGTCTAACGGGAGCTGGCTGGGTCCGCCGGTGTTGGTGTAACAGGTGTTTTTTTTCTTCTTCTTCTCATCTCTCCGTGTCTGTGCCGCAGCGACGAGGAGCAGACCACCACCTGGCTCCATCCCCGCTCCGGTGAGCCGGTCAACTCCGGACACATGATCCGCTCAGGTAGCTAGCTCAGCCCGGGTTCGGCGGTGGCGGCTTCACCTGCGCTCCCGGTCCCCCTCCAGTTCCCCTCCTGTTTACTTTGTTGTGTGTGTCCTCTGCGCTGCTAACTTCGTGACCGTCACGGCCAAACTTCCCGGTGTATCGAACAAGTGTGTCGTTTGTTTTTTTTCCTTCCAGACCTACCTCGGGGATGGGAGGAAGGTTTTACGAGGGAAGGGGCCAGCTACTTCATAAAGTAAGTACTTGAGAGACCACCGCGGCTTTGTGTTGGTGCTACCTGCTCCTTCACTTGAAGTTACCGTGCAGCTTATGGCTCCGGCTACGAGCAGGTCTAATTGTTACCGGTGTGGATATAAATGGGCTGGGACTATCACCTGGTGACCCTCTAATGACCCATCAGCTGTCATCAGCTACTCATGTTACTACTCCTGCTATTAGACTGCGTTTAGATACATACTTTTGTTATTTCACTCTTTCAGTGTTTGCGTACATGTGTGCAAATCCCAATTTATATCAAGTTATGAGATTCTATCTGGAATTGACTTATTTTTCTTATATTCCAGAGCTAGTCCCTGAACCTTTATCTATTTTTGCTGGTTTAAGTTAATGATTAGCTTGCACGTGGCTCACCCTGCCGTTTTATTAGGTATTAGAGGCAAGTATTGGATATGACTTTGACCTTAATAATTACTTATTATCCGATATTAACACGTCATGCTAATGTAGCTGCTCTGAATCTGGGCTTCATGACTGTTCTGATGTTGATGATGAAATAGCCTCAGACAGGTGGTAGTAATTCAACTATGTGATCATTTTGGAGGATGTAGTTTATGGTGCTGTTAAATAATGTTGAGTTGAGCATGACAGCATCAGACAAACGTTCATTTTGGAGGTTGTTGCTTGTTGTACTGTAGGACTGTACTGTGCTGTGCTGGGGATTGAGTGCAGTTTTAGACTATTAGACTGTTGTACCTAATGAAATGGCAGGTGTTTCATGATAAAGGCTATATTGGCCTTGTCTGTATTCCTGTATGGTTTATTGATCAGGCTCTAATAAAGAGCTCGATGCTGTGGGAAAGCAGCTGTGCATGCATCACTAGATCTCTCTGACCTGAAAACTAAATATATCTTCTTTTGATTTGATTGAATATTTTAAATTCACTTCATTTATTTTTTAATACCTCTCATGTTAAATCTCTAGTATGAGCCAGCTTCACAGGTTTATTGTTCTTCTCTTGATGTCGTCAAGTTATATAGTCACATTTCGAGCCTTAAAATATCATGCTTTTGAAGCAGCATGTGACATGTCACTGTTTCAGATATGCAGTTTTTGATCTCCAAAAATACTGATTTACTCACTGATCTACCCACTGATAATGTCTCCTTTTTACTACAGCCGTTTTAATGAGAACATTTAAATTAGTGTATAAATAATGTGTATAAATGAACATGACTGTGTGGATCGTGATCGGGTGCAGTCGGTACATTAGCTGTTGAACATACGTTCTGTACTCTGCTGCTGTTGAGAAGTATTGATTGGTTTTGTTTGATCGGCCTTGTCTACTCCGTGGACCAACTTGCTGTGTGATTCTATCGCTTCAGTAAAGAATCTAGATTCGTGTTGAGGACACTGTCCGCAATGTTCTGCAACAATGAAGGTGAAACATTTGACAGCAGATGCTCGGCCTTTGCTTTATTTGAATGTGTGGTGGCTGAGTCACATTGTGCTGTCTTCAGGCTGTTGTTTGTTCATCTTACTGCTGTCCACTAAATTTCCTTTTGCTTTAGAGAGGGTAAAAGATTAATCTTTATTACAGCTGCTCATGGGATACAACACTGCAGTGGTCTGACTTTTGACTACCTGTTCTTTTGTCTGCAATAATCAGAGGAATGAGCGACTACACACCAGCAAGTAGAATCCAGTCACAAATCAGGTTGACTTAAATGTGACTTATCAGTTAATGATCGACATGATTAAAACTACACAGCAGTCCAGCATGCAAAGAACCACACTGTATATTTAGCATAAGAGGAAGTGTATGTCTTTGGAGTTGGACTCCTCTTGATTTCAGCTAAACTGAGCCAAAGGTCCAGTCATTTCAGAATTCAGGAGATCTTTTGGCAGAAATTAGTCAGTACCATTATCTTCCATGTTAAGATGCTCAAGTTTCCAGCATAAATAAACGTTAACAGCACTGGTACAAAAACTGATTTGGTCCCAGTATAGTACATTGTTCCATCCATGACAACTCTATGGGGTGACGAATCCATCCATTTAAATTCTGTCAAGGCTTAAGATCATGCTTTTTAAATCTGAGTTAGGTGCTGCCAACATGAGGACAGGCGTACCACCCACAATGAGTTTCAAAACTGATGTCCCATGGGTGACGTCACAAAGGGCTTGTCCATCTTAATGGCCAGTGGCTCTGTACAGACCGCCTTTTGTGTTTAAGAGTCAGCCACAGTTTGGGTTCTTACACGCTTGGAAAGACAAGACTATGGGAAGGATATTGATTTATTTCTCTGTAAAGTCTCACTACGAGATGTCAGTTCTTCACTCCCGTCTTTTAACTTGGGACATGCTCAAAGACTGACCGAGACCCACATGTGACATATCACGCATTCAGATTTGTTTTCTACCAGTGTACACAGGTGTTTTAGTTTTTGACTGTTAGGAAGGAGTTCAGGCAATATATTCAATCCCTGGTCTGGAACAACTAGATTTAAAGCTGTAGATGTATGTATGTATGTTCTTATTAGCTTTTTCAACATCAGCTGAACCACTGGAACAAATCCAGTTCAACCCAGTCAGGTCAGTTGTCACGTCCAAATCATAGATTTGCAGACCAGTTATGATTTTTGAACTTTGGTAATTTCACTTGGATATTATACTGAAATCATCTATGTGGATAGCTTTACTCATAGCATTCAAAACAATTATTTTGACGCCCTTGTCATTGGGTACACTGAGTTATCATAGTAGGTTAGTTAGCAATTTTCCTCAAACTGTGAGGGGGAGCCTTGTGTCCTCTCATCTGCAGCAAAGAAAAGTTTGATCTGAAAACAAGAATCCAGGAACTAGAGGTGCTTGGTAGAAGGAAATCATATTTATCTAATATTTGCTTTCATCAGATAGCAAATCTTGTTGGCATTTAGGTGTCTTTCCTTGTGTGGGTTTGTTTGTGGATAATTGATCTCTGTGGATGTTATTAACTTTTTCTGAAGGCTCTGAATAATCTGCTCTTCCGAAGTCCAGAAAAGTCCTTAATTCCCCCTCAGTTTGATTTAGTGTTTTAATATTTCTCTGTTCTGAGCAGCGTTACAGACTACAGAGAGTTGCTGCAGATAACAGAAAGAGAGGGTCAGCTGTGTTGGAAACACTTGTACCTTTTTAGTATATACTGTTGTACTTCAGGCTTAATGTGAGTCTTATTGTGGTAGACACTAATTAAAATTGTTCTGAATCAGTTCTGATGTGCTGTCTTGTTCCGCAGCGATGTGTGACTCAGTATGTGTCTCTTTGCTGACGCTCTCTTCAATTAATCCTGAATGGAGATGTTAAAATACTTGCAACGACCAATTATGGTGTTTTTAAATCTGTGGCATAGGATTTTCTTTCTTAATGAAACCTTTCACTCATGCCACCTTCACTTTAATCCTTCACACGGTCCCCTAACAAACTGAGGAGTTTAATTGGACCCCAGGCTGTTAGCAGGGAATTGTCTGTCAGATGTAATGTTGTGTTTGGCTGGAAAGCTGCGGAACATCTCTGAATTTCCGGCCGAACAAAGTTTCACTTTCAGCCTTGATGCTTTAGGGAGACAGTGACGCAGCTAGCTCGCAGAGGGCAATCCTTTTAATTTGAATTCCATTTGGAGTTCAAAGGATGTAGCTTTATAACTGACCTCACTCTAACAAATCCAGAGTGTCCCAGAGGTCTTTAGTTGCCATGTAAACGTCACCGGCTCCCCTGGCTTACATTTTATAGACGTATTAAGACTTAAATTACTCGGATAAATCAGACATGACGTGATTATTAGTGGCTGTGGCTGTATTCTGCGCCACATTTAGGTTGAAATTAAGAGTGGTAAAAAATATTATCTGCTAACATTTCCTCATAAAGTCTCATTTTATTATCCCTTCTAATAACACAGTTTGCAAAGGTTAAGATTCATGAAATGTAGGTTTTTCACTTTTTAATTTCAGTGACTTGTGCTGATTGAATGTGGTTTCGTTTTATAGGTCTCTATACACATCAGTTAGCCGCTTACACCTTGCAGATGCAGCACCGGAAAGCAGCGCTGGCATACTAGCCGTCGCCATCTGCTCTAGGTCGTCTTTGGTGCATTCTGACACACAACGCATAAGGACGCAATCGTGACTCCCAGGCAATGGCCAATAAAGTCACTCTAATAGTCCAGATCTTGTCATTTCGAGGTCTGTAAGCCTCGCTCGTTCTCTCCGATGATCACTCCAGGTGATGTTTATCTGTGATGATCTTGACGCTCACGCTCAGTGATTGTGCTGCAAAGCATCTGTTTTATTAGATGTCTAGTTAAACAATTACACACTGATGATCTGCTTCAGACCTTTCTGGTTAAAATCTTGTTTTTGTGGTTGTGTGTAACTTTTTTCTGCTCTTCTCCTGGCTTGCACATTCCACAGTGTGTAACCGAGAGATGTAATTGGAAGTGGCAAGGGGATGTTGTTTCCCCTTTTTTTTTTTTTTTTGCAGTTTTGTTTATGTTTCGTATAGGATGTCATTTCTGGGACCTGTCATCCATGTATAAATCAAAATTGTGAAAGATAAAAACAACAACAAAAAAGAATCCCTTAAAAAAACCAAAAACAAGTTTAACTACTAGACACAAGCTGCGTCTGGCTGATTTCACATCATACTCGTGTAAATTGCATATTGAGCCGTGATTGGCTTCAGATGTATTTGTCCCGCTTGAATGCGCACGCCTTCATTTTTTCCTTTAGGTTCATCAGATGAATGTTAAAGTATCCTTGTAGTGTCATTATTAGTGTCATTGTGCACAGTGGAGCAATATCATGTATTTTTGAGTCAAGGGGAACTTGAAGCTATAACCTGACATCAGCCAGAGCTTCAGGTGTTTCTGGGATTCTTTGATTTCTTTGATTTCCTCTGCCTTTAGGTGTTCACAAAAACCTCTCCTCCACCGAGTAGGGGCAAATACTTTGTGTTCCTTCGTCCGAGTGGAACATTTATTTATTTCCTGTCTCCCCTCTGTAAACTTTTAATTGGCTTCTGGATAGTATTTCTTGAACAGAAACAACAAGATGAAGTAATAACAACCTTGACATCCAATATCCTTTTCACGTCAAAGGCGTACTATTTATCCAGAGGCCATGTTTATTTAACAGCCCCCCACTTCAGGCCTCCACCGGTGGAGCCTCTCCTATCCAAAAAAAATGCTTTTCATGTTTTTATTATGGGCAAAAAGAACAACACAGCTCCACCTGTGTATTTTGGACACTGAAGGAGTTCTTATCCATCTTATTCTGAGAACAGAAGCTTCATTCTTGAAGCTTCAGCGATGGCCAGTATCTGATGACTTTTTACTTTTGGTGGTCATGTGGTTTAGATACCCTCTTTACTTTTATTTAAGGCTTTGTCAGCAGAAAAATAAACCACTCAATATCAATATAGTCAAAAGGCATTTTAAAAAGCAGCTGAACTTGACTTGAAGAGTCTTATTTAAGATGGATCACTATCTGATAAAGTGACTCCATGCTCATTGCATTTCATCTAGAACATTTAAACAGATCTTTTGAGCATATGGTGCAGACTCTTGTGTAAAGATAGGGACACACCAAGCCTGTGTCTGAGCCATGACATTGCATTTGAACACATCACATGACTACAGCCAACAGCCAGAAACTAGAAGAGCTAGGAGCTAGAAGGCTGGGAAGCTGGGAAGCTATTGGGAGCTATAAACCATCTTCCAGAGCTGATCACTCCTGACTCGTGGTGATCAGTTGGTCTACAGTCTATTCACTCGTGATGATATCGCTGTGAACATATTCCTGTATTTGAATGCTAATACTGGATAAAGATGTAAAACTGGAAAAGCCTGCTCTGTGCTGTTTGAACGTTGTTTTGTTTGCTTCTGCTTTTTCTTCTGGGTCCGTACTGATCAGCCAATCAAATTCAGAATCACATCTAGTTTAACGGATGCTCACCAACGGCCTGACACCTGAATGTGGACGGCCGCCGACTTGGTGTTTCGCAACCGTAAGGGGCTAGTGACGGACCACTGGTGAGCGTGGGTGACTCCGGTCTTTGTGGTGCATCACGCTCTGTCTGGTGCTCGTCTGTGGCGTTTTGGCCAAACGGCCATTTTGAATGGTGAGGCTGCCAGTGAAAGAGATCCGTCTGATTGGCTTTTCATCTTACTGAACCGGCACATGAGAAGGGAAACTGAGGTAATGAAAGTAAGCAGCAATACAGTCAAAAAGGCACACACAATAGGCAAATATTTTTACAAGAACATCTATAATAAAAAAAACTGCTGACCAGCTGATCAACATGATTCAGGAGAGGCCTGCTCTGTACGATATGGTATGAAGACTTATCTCCTGTCCTGTCTCATGTGTACAGACCATACTTGCTGGCTGCCTGTAATCATTCTTATGTGCTCAATTGCAACTTTTTTGGCCGACATGTTACTCTGCCTTTGTTGCTGCTAGTTGTCTGATGTACCTTAAGTGTGTCTCCACTTAAAAACCTGCGTCCAGCTTGGTGACTGATTCCTCATGTTATGCGTAATGCTTGATTCACCGTGTAAGAAGTTCGTAGTTTCGGCTCAGTGACTCAAGTTAGTGATTGTCTCCAGTACACCTCTGTTGTCCTGAGCTCCCATAACTGTTGATGAGCTCACTGTAGACGTAAAAGCAGCATTCAGATGGTTTGCCTGCCTCTGGCTGTTTGCTCCACGCGTCATTCCTGTCTGTCCCCACACTCGCATCTAGTTGTTCTTTGTCTAGGCCTGTGTTAAGAATCCCCTCTTATGTGCCCCTCTACGGATGTTTGGTTTGTTTGACGACTTCTTCCTCTGTGGGCTTAACCCACTCTCACATACCTCACCTCACATATTTCTTTTCTTCTAGTTGTTTAAGTATGTTCTACCTTCTCCTATCTTCTGTTTGCTCACACTGGTGTGACTATGTAAATGTACATAGACAAGATGTGAGATTCTGTCTTCCCTCTAAGGGGCCTACAGATGGCTCCTCCTCCTCCTCCTCCTCCTCCTCCTCGTCGTCCTCCTCCTCCCTAGGCTGCAGCCACTCCCAGCAGGGGGCCCCTGATACAGGGATGTGGGGAGCAGAGCCGATCAGGTCCAAGAAGGGATAAACCTGCTGCCGGACTACGGCTTCAGTGAAGGGGATTGAAGGAAGGCGGGAGGTAGAGAGGGAGAAGGACACGCACACGCACACACACATTGAAACAAAAAGTGAGAGAGCTGATCTGAGAGATGCCTGTTTGTAGCAGGAGACAGCTGGTCCCGTCCAGGAGGCCCCAGCCCTGTCCTAAGTCATTATCCTGCACATCTACTAATCTAAAGCAGCGATAAACATTGGAGAAAACCCCTTGGCAATGCAAAAGTGGGCACTTACCAAGCTTAACTAGTTTTTTAAGGTGATGTGATTGAACTGATGACCAGTATGTGGTTGGCTAACTCATGACGGAGACACAGATTTCCCCAGACGGTTACCACAGGGAAACACTGTCCACAGTTTTGGACAGTTTTAACCCTAATGTAGCTGAATGTAGAGAGAGGTGCTCTTGTTGCTCGTTTCACCTGGAAAAAATTGGGGGTGTGAAATATACAAGAGGGTTACCTAGGCAACCAATGCCTGGAAAGATCAGCTTCAAAGCGATGGGTGGTGAGCGAATCGCTTTATATGTGGACATGGCTTTACAGATTAAATGATTAACCATAAAAGTACCCTTTGGCTGATTAAAGAATGAATGAGTTCAACGACCCCAACCTGTGGGTCTCAGCTGAATCTCTTGTATAAAATATGGTATAACTGAAACATGGCATTGATTTACAGCACAGTGATGCTTCCAGCTGCGGACACCATTCTTTTAGTCTATGCAGTTGAGTGCATTTGCATGGTGTCTCTCTTTAGCTAAACAGAAATAGCAAAAATACTGATCTTTTGACAAACTATCACACCTGTCATTATATCAATGAGGCCTTTGATATCCAATTACAATTCCCTAGTTGTCATTCTCTGTAACTTTCAACAACTTGTCATCAGACGACTGAAGACTAAACCACACTTAAGTTCTGCGATGACACCTGATCCATCTGTGTGACAACTGAACAAAGTCCATCTGCTAATGTGGCTCTGAAAAGCAGTTGAAAGGTTTCAAGTGCATTTATTTTCTTTGGGGTCAAACTACAGTTTTTTATGTACAAAATGATCAACTGTTCAGTAAACGCTACCATAGGGTTATAAAACCCTAGATCTGGAATAATATTTGCATGTTTGTGACCTAGTCTCCCATGAAAATAGTTTCTTTGTAGATGTTATCTACTCAATATACTCAGTATGAGACTCCATCCACGTTAGGTAGGAATCTGAAATAAATATTTAAAAGGAATAAATACAATTCTGGTGACCATAATATGTCCTAAAATGTCTTCTGACCACTTCCTTCTCAAAATTTGAAGATTGTATTCATGCAACAAATTTTAATTTCTGCTGAATGACCAAAGTGCTTGCAGTGTCGTGCAGGTGATGCTCAGAAACTGGTGCAGTGATTGTGGTGCAGCATGATTGGCAACGCAAGCACAATGATAGTATCACGAAACTGTGACAAAGAGGCTTATCTCAAAGCAGCTTACAATAGGAGGAGTATGGCCTTGCAAGACTTAAACGCGTTAATGCTCTGGCTGTAGATACAATCGAGATGACTGGAGTAGTTTTTGTCCTGTAATGTTGACTTTGTTAAAGTCTCGAAAGTTTCGCTGAACATGTATTTGCTTTTTGTCAGCAAACGTGTGGGTTCCCATTCAGTGGCGCACACTCGGTCCTTCAGACTGAACCAACACACGACCGTAGTTCTGGGGAATAAATCAATAGAGCATCCGTTAAGGGAGCTGATTCCCACGCTCAGTCACTTTCTCAGTCCACCGTCGGTGGCCTTGAATTATTATATCACGAATCTTTCAGACAATTAACAGGAAGAATTTGAAGATCATTGATGAGTCACAGCAGAGAATACTTTATTCCTGCGTCCCCGGAAATGTGGCGTGTAAGGGAGCAGGATGATGCATCGAATGTCGCTTTTCATTTTTCGTATTTTGAGTTTGATTGACAGATGATTTGCTGCAATATGAACGCAGCACTGAATGGTATTTATATGTATGTACAGATGAAACCATCCAGCACTAGAAGGAATCCACTGGTCATTTGCTCTTACAGGAAGAACATCTTCACGTAATAACCAGTAATTTCCACAAAAAGCATTTTTGTCCAACTTGATGGTAAATCATTGTCATCCTACTTGTGAAACCGATGAATCACGGTGAAGGTCTGAAGAACATAGGGTGGGTTTGTGCTCGCCGTGTAGCGCTCTTTGTTCTTAAATGAAAAAGAGGCTTTGTTTTGCCGGCTAAACCCAACAACCATCAGTTCCCTGGCAGACAAATAAAGGCTAGAAGAGAAAGCTTTGTCAACAACCGCTTTTCTGTTGTTTTCATTGGTTGAATGTTCTAAGTTTCTGTGTTTGCTTTCCAAGCAGCAGGAAAGTTAAAGATTACTCCTCGTAAATGTCAGCCCAAGGACACTGTTTACATCCAGTGTTTTCTCCACTGGCTTTATTCCATACTAAATAGTGTTCCCTACGGATATTTGCTTCCAACACCTGCTTCTCCACCAACACATTTCTCGTGCATCGTTTTACAGGATTATCATAGTTTTATCACGCTTTGGCCACCTCGACTTATTTGTAGATTAGTGAATCAGTAACTTCCAGAGGTGTCATAGCTAAACCATCTGCTCACCCTTTCTGGATTCAGTTGTTATCTTAACTCACATCTTAAAGATTTAGAGATCACCGTATGATTTGGTCCTTGGCAAAAACAAGTGCCAATTCCACAGACTGAGTAGATGTGTCTTGAGGCTTTTAAAGTGTCATCTGCTCCATAGCTGGCGTATCAGGTGATGCTCGATGGAGCATATGCTGCCATTGTTTGGTGCTTCCACCACACTTTGGGCTGCACGGAGCCAAAAACACCCTCCACAGGAATGTTAGCTCCAGAGCAAAGAGAATACTTTATATTTGTTTGCCTCAGAGAGTGAGAGAGAGTCTTTGGAAGACTGGAAGTAATTTCTTTGTGGTGAATGACTTTGGAAATAAGATGAGTGCGTTTTCATCAAATGTAAGAACATTTCCAAGAGATGGCACGAGATGAGACAGGTTTTCTGTTGCTGTCTTTGTCTTCTTCACGTCTTGTCTCTCCTCCGTGATCTGCTTTTCACACACGGTCTCTCTTGATGTTGCGATGTTTGATTTTGGTCAGTCGTGTTCTTTCCTTTCCTGTTTGATGCTGCACCTTCAGCTCCCATCCCAAACCACCACTCTCCTTCTTTTTTATTTGTTTGTCCCTCAGAGAGTTCAAGACAGCGTGCGACAGGTGGCGAATCCATCTTTCTGTTCTGAAAGCCACAAAAAGGGCTCTAATATACAGTCGTGTAGATGCAACAGAAAATTAATTGGCAGCAGGCTTTTGACACATCTCTACTGGGAATCTGGATGAGGGATCACAGTTAAGTCGCTGCTCCGGCAAAGCCACTAACTGCGCTTAGGCTGGGAGGTGGTGTCACTGTTGGCGGTGGGATGTCCACCCCCTGAAATCATTCCACCGGCAGAGATGGTAACCGTGCCGGTTTAGTTGTCGCACCGTGTTTCAAGAACCACTGATCTTATGAGTGAGCACACACTGTGAGAGGCATAAGCAGACTGTTCAACCCGTCTGGGTGAGACTATAAATATGTGTTGTGTTTCGCTAAAGCTGGAGTTGAGATTTGAGTGTCTGTCAGTGCTGTGCCAGCTAAGGTTAGCCTCAATGTATACTTGTTGCTTGGCATCATTGTCAGCTGCTCAAGGATTTCCATCCTTTTTGTAGAGCTGTCTCTCTCATTGCCTATTGTGAAAGTACGGATAATGAATCATAAACGTCATCATCCAGATTTGAACTTGTGCATGTTTGATATAGTGTGGGCTAAAAACTGTGACGGAAACCTCGTCACATCATCAGATAATCTGGGCCTGACATCTGTAGCAACCTACAGATGTGGTGGCTAAATGAGCCGAAACTCCTGCAGTCTGAGACCAAGTTTAAACAAGGACTGCAGCAGTGAAAGGGAATTTCAAACTACACCTGCACCCTTATCAAGGATTCAGTATCAGTAGGGCGCACTCACACCAGGCGACCGTGTCGTGCTTTTTCCCTGAAGTCTGGATTCTATGGCTAACGTGAGTGCAGCTGTACCGTGCCTGGGTACGGCACACTCCCCTGGCACGGTACATTTGGAAGAGGTCACACATGCGCCCCGGCTCGAGTGCACCCTCATTGAAAGTATAAAGATCGCCTAACTCATTTTGTGGGAATGAGTCCCAGACACTGTCAGGTTTTTGAAAATAAGACGCCAAAAAACTAGTCAGACTATTTCGTTTCTTAGATCAATGAGAATCAGAGATTTTAGTACCACTGCCATTAATATTTTACAAGTATAAGCGCAGAAGTTTCTGATCTAAAAAAACTCTAAAAGCTTTAATATCTAATTTGTGATCGTATTTTAAAGTGTGCTGCAGCTGCAGGTATCATGGAAGGACGATGAGTGTTGTTAAGGCTAGATGAGAGCAGTGAGTCAGTGTTTATGCCTGACTCACTTTATTCATACTGAAACCCCACTGGGACTCGGTCAGCATCTCCACTGGCTAATGATTTATCAAAAGGTCTATATATGTGTGTGTGTGTGTGTGTTTGAGCTTGATCACGTCCTTTTTTTCACTGGTTCAATACTGGACAAACTCGGATAAAAGAGAAACTGACATGAAAGGCTTCTTCTATTCTCTTTACACTAAGGAGAAATAAACTTCAGTACTGACATTAAAGATCACTTATGTCTGTTAATTCTGTCCATCATCCATGCTGTTAAAAAAAAAAAAAAGTATTACAAAAAGTCTTTTCAGTCACAAAGCTCTGGTACTAATCTGTTTGAGAATGAAGGCAACAACACATGGAACTTATCAGGTTGTTTCTAGGACCAGCACGCTGCTCGTTTTAATGCTTCACTATTTATTATACTGTATTTGGACATTGAAAATACATTTATTTAATCATACTTTATGTGAAACTTAGTTTAAAAGTTAGTTTAAAATGTAACAATTGAAAAGTATTATTATGCACAGATGAATAAAAATAATATTTCCTCAGTAATTCCTCCAGAATCCGTCCAATAGTGCGACATTTAGACACAAACACCAATCAGGCGTAACACCTTCCTAAAAACTGATTCCAAAACAGTTGTGACTCATCAGAGGATGAACGTGGGCCTTCTGAGGGTGTCTGGAAACAGGTTGAGGGGAGGGGCCTCTGTCATTCCACAGATACTTGATCAGAAGTGGGACGTTGGGAGTTTGGAGGGAGGCACAGTGGCGTTGGTGGTTAGCATTGATGCCTCACAGCAAGAAGTTTCTGGGTTCAAATCCATCGTCCAACTGGGGCCTTTGTGTGTGGAGTCTTCTCTCCGTGTCTACATGGTTTCATCATCCAGAGACATGCTTGTTGGGTTACTTGATGATTCTAAATTGGCCGTAGTGTTAGCCTCTGTGTGTGAACCGCCTCTCGCCCAATGACAGCCCTCCACGATACCCCAGAGGATGAGAAGCTATGAATGAATGAATTTTTGGTCTGGTCTAGGTGGGTGATACATGTCTAAGTAGCACATGGATGCCAGGTCCAAGAGTTTCCCAGCAGAACATTGAATTGTCAAAAGATGGTCAATGCTATGGCTGATTGGTATATATGCTACTAATATCTAAACTGACATCGTAGAGCTTTACCAAAAAAAACCTGATAGTAGAGACTCAAAGCAAAAAAATATTTTACTCTGGTAAAACTATGTTTTACTTTCTGGATGACTCACATGTGATGTGAGCTGTCAGCACGAGAGCGAATAAGCATATTAAAAATAATAATAATAATAAAAATACAACGTTGTATTGTTCTTTTAAAGCAGTCTTTCCCAACTTTCTTTTCTCGGGGACAAACAGAGTCCCTCAGCTGACACGCACACAAATCTGTACTCTGTGTTTGGTACATAGCTTCTCTCCGAGTCCATTCCTCTCCTTCACTAAATCTGACGTTAAGGTGCCTCTTGAGACACCCTCCTTTTTTGACACCGATGAGTCATCCACACAAGCCTGATGTTTCATTCATAAAACAGCGATTCTTCGACTCCAGGGCATGTAGAAGGAGCCAGGGCGAGATTGCTAACCGGACTGCTAGTTTTAGTGGGAAGCAAAGAAAAAATGAAACGTGTTTCTTTTTCATATATGTTCATTAGTATTTTGAATAATCTAGTCTTTGGCGCCCCTGTTGGAGAACTCACATCCCAGGTTGAAAAGCATTTAAAGAGACACTCGGGTTTCTTTGATGTGGGGTTGTGTGACTACGCTCTGTTCACCAGAATCCACTGACAAAACCAGTAATTTTCCCTCACAGAACACGGTATAGCTGCCTCGATCAATTTGTTTGTTTCTTTGGTGCGTTGACACGTTAGTTTGGATCAGAGTGATCGTGTCAAAACACCGAAATCACACAGCGATAAACCAGCGTCTGCTGTGGAATGTGGGGCAAAACGATTGTTTTTGTCGACTGAATCTGCGGATTTAGAGCAAGTTGGAAAAACCTCTTGACAGGAAAGTAAAAAGCTCTAAGTATAATATACACTTGAACAGTTTTTGTTATTTAAAGTGGCTCCTGGTTTAGGTGTCTGAAATACTGCTGATCCCTTCCACAGCCCTTCATTGCTTTGCTTGTGTTCCATCGTGTTAGCTCCTCCAAACCAGCTGGGAGTGAGAACCACTTTCTACTGTAAATTGTGTGTGCGTCATGAATCTGGCTCACACCTTAAGTTATTATTTATTGATCTCTGTCCTGACGCCAGTTAGACCTGCACAAATCTCAGGAAGCTTCCACGTGCGCCGTAATCTTTTGTAATAAAGGTAAACAAAGATACCCGTAATTAAAGAAACGCAATTACCTCCACCCAGCACCAACATGATCGCATCAATAATTAACCACATACCGACACGTCATTTAATGACAGAATCACACTCGTGTACTCATATTGCATAATCCCGTTTATTAATTCTTGATAAGATTATTTTATCTTGATGAGATTGGATTTTATTTTTAGTTAGTTAACGGCTACAAGGACAGAATATTTTAAGAGCATCTCCTTACTGATGAACAGACGGCACTCACGCAGATGTTTCCTTTTCTGGTGATCATTCACAATAGTGGTTGTGTGTTTTTTTTTCCAGTGTCAGTGAGGTGAAACCTCTGCCCCTGTACCTCTGAGTAGGTGGTGGTTTAACATGGCAGTGTGTTTTTTACACAATCAAAAGAATGTGATCTCCTGTTACCTCCTGTACTTTAAGATGGTCACTTGTAATCAGATTCTCCTGCACAGATCTTAATGTAAGGTCTGATTGGGGCCTAGTGTGACTATGGAGCCCCTGATACAAACGCCTCTTACCCAAGAAACCCAGCTAACCCTTTAGAATAAATGCTAATTGCACTCATTTGTTCATTCATGCTTCAACCCAAAAATCCACCAGGATCAAACAATCCTGATGGGGAGGAATAATTGCTGAACTGCTGCGTTGTTGATTCATTCTTTTGGTTTGGTTTTGTACTTGTGTAGTGGTACTAAAGACTTGTCTGGTCAGTTACGTGTGCGCCTCGGTTGTGGCTCATGCAGGCTGCAGATGGTTCCAGTTAACACTAATGCAGTGGACTAGTTTCTTCTAGTTTGTCGTAACAGTGGAGCTCGGTGAAGCTGGTGTTTCATCACTCTCGTTCCTTCTCTCCAACAAACTCAAGCATTATTTTTCTTTCTTTCTCTTGTTTTGCGCTCCTCCTCTTCCCTTCACGGCTGGAGATAGAAAGATTACACTTCAGGGTCATTTCGGCACTGCACATGTGCGGGTGTGTTCAATACCATCTTTGAAGTTAGTCTGAAAATGGATGTGTTGAATATTTAACCCTGCCCCGAGGCTGTAGTAATAATCCACAGACTCTCACAAAGGATCTGAGTACAACACAGATCTGTGGGGCTGCGCTTTATCGTGAGGCTCAGCGGCAAAATGGAGGATTGGAGGCCACAACAAAGGAGGACAACAGGCTGCATGCAAAGTTTCCACGCAACTGTCTGTTTGCTTTTTTTCCATACACAAATAAATGAACACAGGAAGTGGTCAGAAACAAATAGGCGCTTGAATCCAAAACGTTAATCAGAAAATGATGAAGAGCCTCATAGTCTCATCTGAGGGATCCTGAGTGCGTTACTGAAAAGAAACCCAACACGAGTGATTTATGTGAACTGTTACAAAATGGCAGCTCCAAACAGAAACCCTTACCCCTTCAGAGATGTTTTTCTATAACATAGCTCTGCACTCTAATATCTTCTTCTTTTGATGAGCGCACATCTTCTGTGATCTCCAAGTGATAAAATGGCAAAATGTCAAACCGTACTCCCACTGTGATCGTCTTCAAGTAATATTTTTGCTAGTCGCGAACCCACATCTTTCCTTCGTCATAATCAGGATGAAATGGCACAGAGTTCAAATGGTGAATGTATTTTTTTTATCATGAAAAGAAATATAAACTATTTAGTCTTGTTTTTTTCTGTTTTACTTCTCTTCCTGATAGAAAAGAAACTATACTGACAAAAGAAGACTGAATAGTCAAGTCTGTGGCAAAACTCCCACACGTCTGTACACGGAGAGGTCTCCCACACATACATCTATTGAAATGTCAACCGCATCATCAAAACTGTAGTGTTGTGTGAGACTACCTTGTGTTTATTGATAGAGTGGAAACATCAGGATTAGATTTTCTGTGTTAAAAGATAAAGCGGTTATTTCCTGTCACTGTCAACCACTATTTTAGATTTCAGACAGTATGAACTCACTGCTTCTTGTGCATAAAGCTGATCCTCATGCATTTATGTGTCACAAGGTTAAAGAACATAAACCCTACTTGTCTTTTTTAAGCTTTTCCCCCCACACCCAAATCATTATTGTTCTGCTCAATATAGCTAGTTTTCTTTCAACGCCATTTCTGGTGTATTTCGTCCATTACTAACCGTTAGCCCAGAAGGCTTTTGACTTCTCTGTCTCTCTTCTCATGTTTTAGAGAGTGTCTACTTAACAATACATGACATGCAGCAGCGCAGGTGGCTAGTGAAGTTAGCAAGAAACAAGAAACAACATCCACCGGTCTGGAGCAGACTGCTGAACTCTAGTCTGGGTCCGTAATGGTCAATGAATATATAAAAGCAGGTTTTCTTTCAGCGTCTTTAGGACTCTAGGATTGTCGAACTTCCTGTTTGCCGTTATGGTCATCATCAGCATGAAATCTGAGAAAAGAACAATCGCTGGATGAACTGCACCAAGTTAAACAACTATATCGGAATCTTCTTAAAACCCTGATCGAGGCCGTGGGATCATGGAAACATTATCACCTTCAAAGAGAGCCGCACTGTTACGGCAGTGTGGGCTCCATTTGTTATAATTGTGTCTTTGAAGAGTAACTCACATCAAAAAGAAAGGCTTGGTTTGGGTTAAGGTTGCAAATTTGACAGTGGTAGGGTTAAGTGTCAAAGATAAGAGTAAGGCTGGATTTTTATTTTATGACTCAACTGTAGATGATAGACAGAGATAAGAGACGGATTATATAAAAGCCTGAATGAACGAGTGGAGAAACATAACGAATGAAGATTGTTCCATTCAGGGAACCAGGGTTGAATGCAAATCAGATATAACTGACAAAAACATTAAAAGGTTCATGTCATTCACACAAAAATTGACACACACCAGCATCTCATACATAAATGAACCTAAATGGAAGCAGTTTTATATTGACCTTGAGGAGGCCTTTCTTTCTAGGCTTTGTGATCTTTGTGATCTTTGACTCAGAAGTGCTGATCTGTCTCTTAGTGTGTTTGTTGGTATGGAGAGCATTTGGCAAATGCAGAACATATGAAATAAATCCACTGATGAGCCACAGTGCTTGTTTTTTTATAATGTGCAAGTATAAAGGGTGTCAGTGGGTCCATCACGTACAACGTTGCATCTTTTATAGTATGAGACTCTGAAGATATGACTTGGGTTTAAATTAATGAACTAAAGCATAATTTAGGTTTCTGTGCTGAAGTATTGAAGGAGCTCTGGCATTAACGCTCACCCCTTCGCAGACAGTGCACCTCCCCAGAAATGTATCTACTCATTGTGGGGGCATAGACCGCAAGAGCGGTGATTGGTCCACTTAGCAGTCACATGTTTCTGCTTTAGCATTTCCTGCTGCTTTTCCATCTCCGCGTTTCTTAAATTGATGGATTTGGATCGACAAAGAATCGGAAAGGTTAACTGAGGAGGTTTGGAGAGGCAGACATTTATATAACTCGTCATTTGTTCAAACTGAAGCAGGAAGTAAAAACAAAAAACTCGACTGGCTGAATGTCAGGAATCGCAAGCAACATATCAACTGTGTCTGCTGCTCAGGAAGTGCAGAAGATTGTGAAGAATTTGTGAACTCATTAAAATCACTCCATTTTTGTATTTGATTTACAGCACGTAGTGAAAACCAAGTCCATTTATCTGTTTTTACTTTATGTGTATACAGTGGTTTAACAGATACACACAGTGTAAGAGCACTTGACACACAACAAACTGACAACAACAAACATCAGATAAGGAAAAATGCATGCCTACGGTTGGAAACATGGAGCCAAAGGAAATTCTCCACATGACAAGTGCCCACACACCACCACAGTGTGGGACTCGATCGTCTCGCTCCTCTCTGCACGGCTGTTGTCCGCAGACCGAAAGACAAGCTTGACGCTGGAAAGTGCATCTGTGTTCCATAACGAGCAAAGGAGCGTAGACACAAAGGGCCGATTGAAGGGCACGGATACAAACGGCGAGCGAGAGAAACAACAAGATGGTTGATACAATGTTTGTGGCCCTCAAAGTCTGGCTGCTGGTGGGAGACAGTGAGGCTTGTGTCAGAGTAAGGAGGAGGGCGAAGCTGCCAGGGCCAGGCCACCAAAACATGAGCACTTTAGAGAGAGAGAAGTCATGTGAGGAGCCGTGGGGAGGTCAGAGACGGGGAGAGGACGGAAGACGAACGGGTGACGATGGTTGGGACGAAGCAGTGGCGAGCAGTGGACTGGGAGAAGAGCAGGAAGAGAGACGAGTAATGATGGACAGCGTCGTCAGTGTCTTAGGTAGTACTAGTTAAAAGTTGCGTTAGAAACTAAAGTAGAAGTTCATGAATGCAAGACCTGTGGGAAAATGAGATCCAAGTCAAGAGTCCGTAGGAAGTATCTGAATTCAGCTTCCTAACTACTCAGCTAAGAGGCGTTGAGCTGTGGAAGGATGGGTACCTGCTGTAGCCGCGACCCTACACAGGAGCCCGGCCACGAGCTGGTCCCCATCAAACGCCACAACGTGTGGTCAACAGCAGCGAAGGTAGTAACTAACGCTGACAACCATGAATTCTCCACCTGGGATCTCAGGTGTGACTCAAGGTAAGCCCGTCTCAAAATACTATTCCTTAACTCTGACACACGTGGAGGTGTAGTTTCTCCGATCCCATATTGAGACTCCTCGTGGCGCCTCATGTTTTCTGTTCTGTTCTGGAGCAACAAAAAAAGGGATCACAGCTCATTAGCTTCTTTGTTTCCGGGAAAAACATGGTTCCCTTCGGTACGGTACTTTGCCCTGTCGGCACACAGTAAAACAAGTTGTGTGCGGTAGAGTTTGTCAGTTTTATTGGATTGTAATGGGATGTGAGGGACATAAAAAAAAAAAGACACACACTACAATTTATGGGTGTGCTTGTGAGTGAGCTTTTTTGTAGCTTAAAATGTGCAAACTGAAGATACACACATTCAAAAACATACACAGTTGTGTGTCTGGCAGGCACGGCGAGGCTTCACTGTAAACACACTCTCACAGCTGATGATCCCCAGGTGAATGCTAACATAAGATGAATTCAGCTTGACGAGAGGTGCATGACGGCCGTAGGAGCACGCTCAGCACTTTCCTCACATTCACTCAGCTGGTCAGAGCATAAAGGAAGGGAACTGGCTCCTGCTGTGGGACAAGTACAAGCCTGAGGAAACTGGGATTACAGAGCAGGACATATTGTCCCAGAAGTCACTGACTATAACATCATTAATCTCCCATTGTCTTTCACAGTAACTTAACTTGAACTTAACTCAATTCCTAAATGGTGACAGAACCCACAGGAGATTAGTGTCCATTCAAATATGAGTCTGGAACCACAGATCCCATTATAAGGCATGTTTCTGATGATGAAAAATAAATACTTCTGCACACAGTTACATAGTTCTCTAACCAGCATAAGACATTTTGTTCTAAACAACAGGGCATTTGTCAGCATCCATTGTTGTTGAGAAACGTCATGACTTGCTACTGAAGTATTGTTCCAGTTGAAAGTACGCATCTCATCAAATACAGTCCATGTGGTGTTGTCGAGGACGTGTGGAGAGGGAACATAACTGTACTGCATCCTGACGTGAAACGTGTCAAGTTCTTCCAGGCTAATTCAAGGTACAACCCAGTTTTTAGTGCCTGTCTGAATATTAACTAAAAACTAAAAAGTCAGAAGATTGGAGGTGCAATTTTAAGTGAAAGGATTTAGTTATGTAATTCTGTCCACCCCTTGAGAGTTGTGATGTGGGTTTTTCCAGTAAGAGTAACTGTCAAACACTTAAACTTGAGTGTTAAATGTTAAAAAAAAGCCTTAGTTTGATTCACTAAAGCATATTGAGCCACAGACTGAATAAAAAATTGATTGAACAGGCTGTATCCTTTTCAACTTGTTGTATATTTCATTAGATCATATAAATATCACAATATAAAAGTTTGTATTTGGCAGTGAACTGTGTTTCTGAATAGTGACCTATCATGTCTGGGCCTCAATGCTCAAATACAGTTTAATCTTAAGCAAAGAAAGAAGAAAGGAAAGAAAAAAGGGCCAGTTGGAACATCCACAAGCTCCCCCAGAAACAAATTTGAATTGCAAAACACCTGTGGACTGATTTGCCTCAAACAGAGGATCACTATTTTACATTTAGACAGCTGAACGTGACAAATACACTTTCTATACAAAGAGACTAAATATGCCAACCGAGTAGATGTCCTGGCTTGGGAACGAGATTTATTCATTCTTAATCAAACACAGTGGCTGGAAGTGAAAGTGTGATAGAGAAGTAATGATATTCTGCCCAGCAAGACATTTTAAGATAGATATGAAAGGGAATTCTCTCTTAGAAGAACATGCTGTGGTGCCAAAAAAAAGAAATTGCTTTTATGAATAACACAAGATGTTTACATTTAATTGTGTTAAATTTAAAGTGTGTGACTTAGCTACAATTATTGCCCACAACTCACAACTAAATAAGGTTTTAGACAAAATGACACCAACGCCTAAATCCAGTAAACTGATCAGAACTGTTGCAACACTTTTTGCTTGTTGGCCTGGTCTCCAAAAACCCTGGATGCATCTCAACAGTCCTTGTATCTTTCATTACTCTTTTCCTTCTGTCCAACTATGCATCTGTCATGTAATTATGAGACTGTAATTCAAAAAGCACCTTTTATTGCTGTAACTTCAACATATAAGTTCAAGATTGGTTCTTATCAAATCAAACGCTCCACAGGATACGATCTGGATTAAAAATTAAGTTGAATTCAGGGCACCAGCAAGACAGAAGGTAAAGGTTTACAACAGTTTAGTGTTGTCAGACAGTGGCTTGGAGGAAATGACAGGAGGAAGAGGTGGAGGTAGCAGAGCTGAAGATGTTGAGGTTTTCTCTGGTGTGACCAGGATGGAAAACATTAGGGGGGCTGCTCATGTTAGATGTTTCGGAGATAAAGTTAGAGAGGCCAGGCTGAGATGGTTTGGTCAGAGGAGGCATAATGAAAGTGGAAGGATGCTGAGATTAGAGCTGCCAGGCAGGAGGACACAGCAGAGAGATGGAGGCAGAGGATTCACTGTAGAGACCCCTCCGAAGGGAACAGACGAAAGGAAAAGAACAAGTTGAGCAAAATGTTGTTGGGGTAAAATGTACAGTTCTGTTAAGGTCAGGTTACCTTTGTTGTTAAGGTACAGTTAATAACGTATGGTTTAATGTTGGAGAATGATTATGGTAACGCTAAAAAACAATAGCCGTTGACTGTTGGTTGGAAACAGGAAGTGAACAGCTAAGTGGTGTTAAAGTTTTGTTGCGTTAAAAATGACTACTTTGTTAAGGTTGGAGGAAACTTGCGACCAACTTTCAGCGCATTTAGCATACGCACATGTACACAAAACTAAACACCAAAGAAATGTTGAGTGCCACTGCCCGTTAATTGTAAAGAATGTGGAGAGAGTGGGAACATGTAAATCAGGAGCACTGAGTGGATTATCAGACAGTCACCACTGACACCAGTGAACAAGCTGGTTTCATGTCTGACATCGGAGCCACTTTGTTCTCTTTGTGTTTGTCCCTGCTCTGGTCGTGGGAGTAGCTCTCTGGAGGCATCTAACGCTGTCAGCTTAGATGTCTGTTATGGGCGAAGGGGCTGTTGCTGTTGCATCCAGAGATGCAGTCAATTATTCAGGAAGACAATTCAGCTACTTAAATCTCTCTTAATGTGACCTTCCGGGTTGTCACAACAAGATCAAAATGGGAAGGATTTGCTTTTCTTTTCTCACGTTCCCCAACACTCGGTGCCCTTTTCTTAAGCCCTGTGGCAATAATATTGATCTAATCATGACAGTAACTGGTTGTCACCAGGTCTCCCTGAATGGTTTAACCTGGTTAGATGTCAGATTTGTTTTTGCATCATTCCAGTGTCTGTCTCATGCTGTGTCGGTGCTGGAACAGAAAAAACAAACAAACAAACAGATTAATAAAAGAAATCAGTGCGGAGTGAATGTGCACTGCAACTAATAACAGTAATGCAGAACATACAGTATATTTGCAGCTTGCCTTTAAAGGTTATTCAGTCTATGTTGGAGCAAACAAAATGAAAAAATATATATATATTTTATGTGAACAAATGACTGTTGTACCTTAATAAGTGGACAACAAATATGCTTGTCCAAAGTACATGTGCCTCACAAAGTTAACACCTTGTGTGTGTAAAACCTTTCTGAGGGTGTTTACAGTCAGTGCTCTAAAGGGATATGAAAGAGGTCACAAGACTGACTTGTTATGAATTCAGTAACCATTACATCTAGCATCCTTAGTGCCACCAAAGACTGTAGAAAAAGTGAAACCAATGCATGTGGTGCTCCCCCTGGTGGCTGGCTGCAGTACAGGTCATAAGCTCCATGCTAGTAGATGGGACTTGGCCCAAGCTAAAACACGCATCATATATTTTATTTCAGCATGGTTTCTGTCATTTTTGGTTGTGGTGATGTGTGTTGAAGAGCCCATTTTTCTGGTAAGTTTTAAGCTATTTGACACTGTAGAAGGTTTATCTGGATTGATTTATTTATTTATTTTTTTCCAGTTTTACCCACCAAATGCTGCCAAACCACAGCTGTAAATGTCATCATATTTTCTGATAGTCGATTTCCCGCTAACAAGGCAAACCCCGACCGGTTCTGATATACGGCCAATAAATCGGTCCATCCCTAATATGAGCCAAATGCTTCCGTGTTTATGTGGCTCTTAAAATTTAAATCTCTTCACCATGAATTGGCTCTTTACTACATTTTGTAGCTAGCATTTCATTATTCTCACAAACGTCTTTGAGTCAGTTGAGGTATTAATGAAGAAAATGGCAAATATAGTCTTGTTTTGTTTGGGCTGTTGCCCTGAAAAGATGTTTGAATTATACGTGTAGTTTGAATTGCCGGCTGTTAAAAGTTTGACATGGACACGGGATGTTTAATTATTGTTGCAGTACTGATATACTGTAGGTATGTAGTCCAAAATATTCTGCCAAGCCACTGGGAAGGGTTCACTCACATTTTTTTGTCTGTGTTTTTGCCTGACAGACTGTCTACTCATTGCCCTGCCTGTTTGGTATTCAAGTAGTGATTCAGCTCTTTGGTTGTCGCCAAGAACTGTGTGTTTGACTGAATCAGGTTCTCAGTAAAAATCAGTCCATTAGGAGAAGGACTGCTATTGTCCAGTCCCCTGTGGTATTGTGATGATAAATCACACACAGTGGCAGAAACCTGTTGGGTAGAAAAGTCCATGTTTTACTCGTGCTTACATGGTGGGTGTAGCCACTTCACTCATATGTTCTGAGTGAGGAACACGTATCATTGTTACAGTGCATTAACCAGTTGTCTGAAGCAATCATGTCTACAGACATGTATCCTAGGGCCGTCCTTCAAGGGCCTCTGATCATTTGACATTTTTTTAAGCATTTCTCGGACATGTCTTTTCTTTTCTTCTTAGAGTTGTAGCTTCTGTCATGTTTTTGAACTTGCCTTATTGGGCGGTCTCGTAAGACTTGTCATGCAAAACCAGTCTCGCAAGTCGGCTCCGAGATTCCTCATTGCCGGATGTGATGTATTTAAAAATAATGATAATAATAATTGGTCCGAGTGTTTTATGAATTGATATTGGATGTTTTACATGAATATTTATTTGAGCCACAAATTGAATTTGTACTTTTTTTTTAAACCCAGGATCTGAGAACACAACATCCATACATGTTCCCATTGGACTTGTAGAACTTTTGAGGAATACCTAATTTCATATATGAGCTCTATCACATCCACTGCAACAACAGTGGACCTTCGTCTCCTCGTGTATCTTTACATCATGTCTCTGCTCATTACGTTAGGTATCTAACTTCTTATCTAAGGTCTGTAAGGCTGCACCTCATTTTGTATTGCACACTACGTTTGTTTATCAGCCCCAGTCTTTTCAGACATTTCAAGCTGAACCATGATCTCTCCACTTGTGCAACTTAAATTTTTTTGCTGTTAAAAATTCAACTGCTGACCTTCATTGGATGATCCTCTGACAATTCCAAACAATTACAAGGTGAAGCTGTGAATGAATATGCAATTGTATCGTGATATAATAAAGAGTGATTTTCATACTGCAAGTGATGCAGTTACACAGAGGTCACACGACTGAAGAGTGTCATAGCTCTTGTCTGAAATAGTGTCAGGCTGATTCTTCAAGTTGACTGTCTGGAATTATTTTGGTTTTAAATAAGATGATGCTGAACATGTTCAGGACAGAGCGTGACAGGGCTCAGAAGCTAGACGCAGTGGACTCATGCATTGTGGGCTTCGGACAATCGGAAAGTCTGTTTGCGTTGCGTGACGCTGCACTTGTGTTTTTTTGTTGTCCTTTTAGCGTGTTAACATTAATGTTTGCGATATAAGATGATGCAGTGAGTCCAAAGGAGCCGCTCTTCTCTTCGGCTCAGACAACCAACGGCTGCGTTCAACCATATTTCACTTTTTGACGGTTTTAGACTCCAACCGAGTGCGGTGGGCGGTGAAAAATTCGCTGCTGTTGGTGGAGTACCATGAGTGTAATTCAAAACGGCACTTGGAAAACACAATAACAGAGTTGGTGCAAAAAATATGGTACCTCGCAGCACGGGGATCAGTGTTGTAAAATGTTCAGCAGCATCATCAGTTTTTATTTCAAGTCAATCTTTTAATTAAATTCCAATAAATAGGCCCAATTTATGGCAAAAAAGATTTTATGCTGTACATGTAATCATCTAATATTGTGTTACTCTATTATATTTTGAAAACATTCATTACATTTCGTTGTAGAAGAGGATAAAATATTTTTGTAATAATCGCAAAAGTAAATCGTAATCGCAATCTTGGGGGGAAAAAATCGCAGTTAGATTATTTTTTCAAAATCGTTCAGCCCTACTTTAAACCAAAGCGTTTAGCTAAGCCTAAATGCTTCTGAAAACACTCCCAATCTTTGTTCAGGCGTAATTCTCTGTCTTCTCTCACAGAATTGCAATTTTAAATGCCTCATTACAGCTGCCACAACCCAAAACAGGCTCATTAAAGCACACGCTGGATAGTGGTTTAAAAATAATGCGACTTAACAGATGCTACGGTTCATTTTAATCAACAGAAACAGAAAACATTAGCATGAGAATTGCCGACACGTGAGTATAATTTTTAACAATCTTTCCTCCGTTCTCTGCATTTGCCTCTTTGCTGCTTCGTCTCAATTGTCCCGTTCTATTATCCTACCAATGACACTCGCTCATATACATCTGTCTTCCTCTCTGACCTCTGCGGTGACACGTTTTCACACTTAAGCGAAGCAGTAAAGTGTAACCTTGAATTTCCCTTCACGTCACCGGCGCCGCTGATGGACTGACAGTGAGCTCTTCTTCTGTTCTTGGCGGAAGCTGTCGAGGCTTTGACCATCGAGGCCCTTTGAAGGCTGACTGAAAAGGGTCACTTTTGGGTGGGGAGGTTGGGCTGCCTCATTGCACAGCGACAGAGAAGCAGCGAGGGGACCGGTCATTACCATTTCAGGGAGACGTCCAAGTGAGTTCAGTCCAGGAGCCGGGATAAAGGACATACGTACTGTATAATAGTTTGAGCTCAGGGGCGAAGTTAATGGAGAGCAGTTTTATATTAATTCTAAATGTTCTGCTATCTAAAGCTGAATCAGATACACTGTAGGGCTTGATTTTCAGTTATGACTGCAGAGTCAATAAGCACAGAGAGGGCTAATGAATCTTTGTTTGGCCTGCAGAGAAAATCTTCAGCGTGTGATCATTGGTATTTAGAGAAGCTGCGGTTGTGTTACTGATACACATGTCTGCTTTGCATCAAGTTTTTAAATAAAACTATTCTTATTAAAAACTGACGCTCACCTCAAATGCAGCATAGGCAGGAAAGTTCAACGGAATATTTCTTACGTCAGGTTACTTCAAGTAATATCGCGATAATTACAAGCAGATGAGCTCCGTTGCCTTGGCAGTGTGAATTATTTTGCAGACCAGGTGTTGGCAAAGTAATTCTTAGAAATAGGCATGATGACGCAGTAAATGGTGAACCATTTTTCCCCCTCAAGATAGGATCAAATTAGACATAATAGAGGAGTAAAGTGATGGAAATCAAATCATTTTGGAGGTCCAGGGTGATGTGAGGTGCTTAATGAGATGATGGAACAGCGATGGAATATCAAGAGCGACTACTCTGCTCCGTCTTAAACAGAACTACAGGGTTCTTGATATGTATGAGCTAATCTGCGTTGATCTAGGATCTTCTACCAGTTCCCCCCTCGTTGTCACACAAGAAATTTAAGCTCAAAGTTACTTTTGTCTTTACAAAATTAGAATGGTATTATCAAGGGGTTCCATGACCTGAGTAAGATTGTTCAGTTGTTGTTAATGATTCATTTAATTGACTGTTTATTCAAATCATATAAAATTCTTTTTTTTTTTTTTTTTTTTTTGTTTTTTGTTTTTCAATTTAGGGTTTAGCCCTTAAGAGCTTACTTGTCCAATCATATTCCCACTGGTTGGGGAAAAGCACTACATCAGTAGCCTTTCAGCATTAATCCATGAACCCTCAGGTGGGCTGCTAGCTTTTTACACAGTCAAATTTAACAATGGTTTGACTAACGTCAAAGAAGTGCATTTTGTTAAACTGGATGGCCAAAATGCGGAAGTTACATTTTACAAACTCCATTTGCATATCATAGTTTCACAACTAACGTGGCATATCATCTAATAACAGCATATCAAATAATTAAATCATTAAAATCATTTAATATGGTGCAGAATATTTTTTTCTTCTTATTCGTAGTGTACAGATAACAGGCGGACATTTCTTTCCTCCCGCCGACCAGATATGAGTGAACCCAGGTCACGGTGTCATTTCCAGTCCCTGTAGGTTTGAAAGGTGTCAGACTCTGGCACACGTTGATGGAGATATTAAATTAGTCAGTGGCACGCCACAAGCAAACTTGTAAGAAAATATTAGCTCGGTCGCTTGTATTCGTACATGTTCCGCATAATCATGAATTAATGTGGCAGAAATGGTGCAGGGGGCTGGATGCCCCTGTTCATGCACACGTTCAACGTGGGGTGATTAGGTTTTGCTTTGTCACTGAAAGGTGACGCGCAAAGGCATACAGGAGACTTCATACACTGAGCAATATAATGTTATGTGAGTATTTCTTTGTCTTTACATGTAGTTTGACAGCATGTTTAGTAAAGTAGCTGCAGAAATGGACAGAGCAACCTAGGGATTTGGCTCCCTGAGAGCTGTCCAGGATGTTGTGTTGCCCAGTTAGCGACCTGTCATTTCCAGCGCAGACCAATCAGTCAAACTCAGAGTGACAGACAATTTTCAAAGAATGGGGGTGGGGGGCTCTCATCTGGATTCAAGGCATTAACTACCATCATCCTTTGGTCCTATTGGTCCAAAGTTTTTCTTTATAATGAAATATGTTAAGCCGAAGGTCTTTTCATCGGAAATAGTGAATTGTACTTTCCTCTCTGTGTGACGGTAAAGACTCGACTCGAGCCTCTTCGAAAGCTGAAAATGAGCTTGTGTGCTTTGATTTAGGAGGTAGATGAGTGCTATAGCTTCTCTTCTTTGTGCATTAAATTCTCACCAGATAAAACGAAGCTCGTGTCTTCTAGTCGTGTGAATTCTAGTTGTGTGTTGGACTTGTTAAATATGAGACACTGAATCGTGGCAGCAGCATATAATGGCTCAGGCCTAATAATCTATACCTTTTCCGATATTCACACATATGGTCCTTCATTTACAATCGCCCCGTAAGTGTTCCAGTTGATGTATAACATCATTACTATTTGCTGCTACAACAGTCAAGCGTCCCTAACGCGATCATTACGGTTTTATTCTGTGTGTGTGCGTTGTCCATGCCTTGCATACAAATTGCGCTTCTCTGTGGATGTTTGAGCGAAGTGAGTGGCCTGTTGTTTGTTTTACCATTCACAAAATTATACACTCACAGGCCAGCTCAAATTGCTGTAATTGTGACATAGATTTGACAAGATCCTGGGAAGATTCCTTAGAGAGTTCAGTCCGTGTTGACAGGATGGCATCACGCAGTAGCTGCGGATTTGTCAGACGAGCATCTATGATGTGAATCTCCCACCCACCTCACCCCAGAGGTGCTGTATTGGATTGAGGTCTGGTGACTGTGGAGGCCATTTGAGTGGAGCATAATGTTCAGGGAGATGATTTTAGCGCTGCGACACGTTGTTCTGCTGGAAGTAGCCGTCAGAAGATTGGTGCACTGTGCTCATCGAGGGATGGACTTAGTCAGCAGCAATACTCAGGTGGGCTGGGGTATTTACACAGTACTGTTGGTACTAAATGCCCCAGAATTACATCATCACTTGAACTTATTCAAGCTAGGATGGAGCCTTGCTTGTTTTTTTTTTTACGCCAAATCCAACCTACTGTTCCTACCAGTCTAATGTCACAGCAGAAATCGAGACTCATTGTCCGATATCGGTGAGCCTTTATGAATTTTAGCTTCAGTGTCTGGTTCTTTGCCGATAGCGCTGGCACTTGATGCGGTCTGTTACCTTCTTCAAGGTTGGACCTGTTGTCCGAGATGCCCTCGGTTGTAACAAGTGTTATTTGAGTTCCTGTTGCCTTTTTATCAGCTCAAACCAGTCTGACCATTCTCCTCTGACATCTAGCACCTACAAGGTCTACTTGCTTGGAGAACTGCTACTCACTGAATACTTTCTCTTATTCAGAGCATTCTCTGTAAACCCTAGAGATGGTTGTGTGTGAAAATCCCACTATATCAGCAGTTTCTGAAACACTCCAGCCCATCTGACACCAACAACAATCACATTTCTTTCTTCCTGTCTTAAATCAGTCAGTCTCAACTAATAGAGCTTCATTAGACCATCTTTACCATATCTACAAGCCTATATGCTGCTGCGATTGTCTTACTAGTGACTAAAGTGAGTGTATATAGTAACATAGATTCATTGGACAGCATAGCAGAGCATAGCATAGCAATCCAATACATGTTTAAATGCACACAGACAAAGAAGGTTCAAAGACAGGTTGGTTTCTGATATTAGCTGCCGTTCATTACATGTAGCCAACACTTAATGTGGTTCTAAAGGAGGAAACACCACATAGTTGCATTTTTATATTTCTCAAGATATAGTGTAGACTTGGGAAGTGTGTCTTTCTCTGTTCCCAACCCAGTGGCAACTTATTTCTCAGAATGAAAAACTTATCTGTGCATCTTGCTCTGGAAGGTTTGTGTCCCGTCGATCTGTGAAGGCAAAATTGGGCCAAACTATCTGTGGAGGTTTTAGCAGCAAACACGAGGCAACATTCAGACGTTAGTTTAGTTTAATGGAACCTCTGTGGTATTTTGCTGAAGTGCTAAATCTCTTCCTTGTAAAGTAGTAAAGACATGATAAAAGATGTTTTAGACAAGGATTATAATGTTATAATTACAGTTGTGTTGGTTTGAAAATCACACAGATACTTTTCGCAAACCACTTTTTCCCCCGTTCCTGTAATTGACGTGTTGCATTCATGTCAGTAAGGTAGATGTAACACTCTTTGGCCTGTGCTTTTAATAATGAAAAGAGCTGTACCCTAGGGTGCCTCGGTCTCTGTTTGACTGCTGTTTTTCAGCACTAAAGCCTGCCATACTGATCAGATACACGGTCAAATCTGCTAAATCCAAATCTTTGGAAGAACCTGTTCCAGCCTGTAAAAGACGTCTTCTAATGGCGGTATCAGATTGTAGCAAGTGAGACGGAGAGAAGCAATAAGACATGATGAAATGAGAGAACTCAGAGGAGGTGTATTAATAGTAGGATCTTGTGTGTGTTTGTGTGTGAGACTGAAGATTGAAGAATCTGGATCAAAAGATCCCTGGGGATATTGACACACACATGCACAGACACAGACACAGACACACAGAAGTTATTGCGTCATTCGAGCTCGCTCGAGTTTCTCCCGGGACACCTGAGCACATTCTTGCTTGCCGTATCCCGACATGTGAGCCCACCTCATCGCAGACGTGCAGTCAGCGTACACACGAATCATTTTTCTCCCATTTGCCCAATTTTTCACCGAGAGACTTGCAGCTGGTGCTATCACCTGATTCGTCACGAGTTCTGAGCCGCTGTATGATTGATCAAGTGCCCCTGACAAAGCTAATACGGAGTCCCACCAGGCGGTGACAGAATACGATGCGAGGTGGAGGAAGTGAGGAGGAGAAGAGAGAGATATTGGGAGAATGAGGGAAAGCGTGTGCGTGGGAGAAAGTGCGAGGAAAAGGCCAAAATTAAACTTGCGTTTGTCAACTTTCTTAGGTGGCGGTAATTGTCTAAAACCTGCAGAACAACATTTGGCGTATGAGCTGCTGAAGGAGGGATGGGCACTGTGGCATCTTCAAATTTGTGGGATGACGCTGTTTTGTGCGATTTCTGTGCAAGAAAGCTGAAGAATATTGACCAACAACTAAGTTTATTATATTTGTGGTGCTGGGAGGATTGCTCTCAGGGAAAGATGAAGAGAGCAGGTGAGTGTTGTTTTGAAGGATTTTTCAGAAATATTGGCTCAGCTGTGACCTTGACAACAGGCATAAGGAGGCAGTAGTGTGTTAGGAGATTGTGTGTGTGCGTGTGTGTGTGTGTGTGTGTTTTGAAGCTAGCTGTGATGGAGGGGTATTGCCTGTAAAAGCCAGATAAGCCAAACCACACACCCAATCACACTCCAGCCGTCGCACACACTGACATAATGATTCAACGCAGCCGTCAAATATCTGCCAGGCGGCTTCCGCTGCATGTGTGTGCGCTGTATGTCCTCACGCTGCGCGTCCTATAGTTTGATTGCTGCGGGTGTGTGCATTCTTTTGAGGCGTTGCCGCGTTTATGTCCGCATGCATATATGCATGAGCGTCTACGCTATATTAACGTCTTTTTATGTTTACCGAGCATCTGTGCTACGCTCAGAAGATGCGCATCTCCTCTCGTTTCGGAAAAAAAAACAAAGCTGAAGTCTGTGTCCACCTGTCTCCTCAAACAAGGAGAGCAATGACAGAAGAGGAGGAGGACGGAGAAAAGGAAGGAGCAGGGTCCCCTGTGTCTCCCTGCCCTGATTAGATTGTGCCGGAATCAAATTTTACAACAAAAACAAACAGCGGGAGATGCGCAGGCCCTCCTCCGCTCCTCCCAACTCCTGCGCTTCCTTTTCTCCTCTCCCAGTCTCCTCCTTTTCTATTCTTTCCTCTCCTACCTTATGTTTCTCTCCTTTTGTTCTGCTCTCTCACCACAGCAGAGACATGATGTAACCAGCCAATTACACCACAGATGATGCTGCCGCTTCGGGCCGTGTGAATAAATTTAAGCTTGAATGATCTCATAATGTTTTGACTCCTCACCCCGCACGTTGTTTGGCAAAAATGTGACGGATTTTGAGCAGCCTCCAGGCTTCGACCCCGTTACCACTCGCCGCCGCTACCGCTCATCAAAACATGGCGAAATGAAATGTCCACATGCGCACATCACCAGGCTGTTATTTGTGGGTGAAATAAGTTGTTTGAAGTGGACACTTATCAGAGCTGCAAGATGCTTTTTGAGAGCGGTGTTTGTGCGTTGGATTACCGAGCGTGGCCAAACATCGGCACTGGGAGTTTTTCCATGACCGAAAGCTCTTGCAAACATGGATGGCGCGCGCTTCTAAAACGAGTCTTTAGGCCGAGGGGTTTTCACTCGCCACAGCTGTGATGCAAGACGAGAGTAAGAGTGTCAAAGTGAGCGTGGTGTAACGTTTCACAAGCGAACGAGCGTGCGCGCTATATGGAACCTTTAACATCCACTGTCTGGGTCACGTTTGTTTGTGTTGTTTGAGTTTCTGCACCGGTGAACTTTCGTCATCAAATGATCAGGACTCAACCCTGCAGTGAATACCTGAAAAATGAAGTCATCCCGTGACTGCACGGTTCTACTTTTTAAGCCGCTCCCCCTCTTTGCGGGCGCTCCTTTTCATATCTGATTACATGTCTGGACTTTGACTTGCAGCGAGTGAAGCTGTCAGCTCGCCAGCTTCGCGAACGTGTCACCGGCTTCTCCCCAGGTGCGGCGGAGCCCGTCCTTGCAGCAGGGTCGCGGCAGCAGCTCTGCTTAGTGGGGCACTGGAGTAGTCCACCTCTCCGGGGAGATCTCTGTTTAGCTCTACAGGGGTGACTCCTCACCTGCAGGCTTCGCGTGCCAATCGGGTCTGAGTCATGTTGTGGGCTGCTGCGAGTAACGTGCGGGACTAAAATGAGACCGTCTGCGTCCGCTTTTAGCTCTCATCGCTACTTGTCCGACACCTTCCCTTTGTACTTTCCGTACCTTCTCTCACCAGCGGCCCGTCAGCCACTAGTTGTTTTCCAGGAAACCCGGTCCCAGTTTCAGTGTTACGTCTGTTTGACAGGAGGTGGTTCAAGGCTGCGCCAACACCTGACCACACGGTTCACGAACAAATGCAGTTCAGCTGATGTCAGTTTGAAAGCCAGCTCCCTCTACATAACTTTACCCGACCGCAGTTTACCATAAACACAAGACAAGCTACAGTGTTTACACGGATGTGTACAGGTCTTGGTTTAGGTCTCGAGTTACACTGTAAATCACATTTTTTGTGTACATGTAGACAAAAGCATTCCCTCTTCTCTCTCTTCACCAATGTCTTTTGTTCTCTCTCTCTCTCAAAGGCATTCTCTCTTTCTCTTTCTCTCTCTCTCTCACAAACACATTCTTTCTCTCTCTTCCTCTCAGCGGTGTGTATCCTGCCAGATGAGCATGAGGCGGGAAAAGGAATGCAGCTCCGCTCTGTTTACCTCTTCCTCTTTCTCACTCCTGATAGATTCACGCTTTCTCACCGCCACATCCCGCCTCTCCCTCCCTTTCTCTCTCTCTCTCTCTCTCCCTCTCTCCCTCTGTCTGTGAGTATGCTCAGTCATTCAGCTCCGTGCACCGCTGTTGTTTCGTGAGGCTGGAGAGCCGGTGGGGAGCCTGTGATTGGGGAAATAAGCAGTTGTGTCTGCGCCAGCGACCTCAGAGGAAGGCTGGATTCAGAGGAGGGACGCTGAGGCTGTGGATTTCGAAACTGCTCCTGTCAAGAAGAGATGGATCTGTGGCACATGTGAACTTTGGAGAGAATATTCTGCACGTGCAGACGACATGAGCGGCTCCCGTTTGGCGTCAGGGACTGCTGGAGGAATGGAGGTCTCTGAAATCCGCTGCTTCTCTTGAACGCGTTCTGATGTAGATCTGCTCCTGAGAGGTCGACAACTCTGACGCTATGTGGCGAATCATTGAGATGTAAATAGTGACACATCGTTCATCGCACGATTTAACAGGCAAAATATACAGCTCAGCAAGGCTGACCACAAAGACATCTGTTATACCTGATTACACCTGAGACGCGAGGGGAAATTACTAGCTGGGGCCGGGACTGAAGGAGTAACCTGTGATGTCTGACTTCACCTGGGCCATTCGTCTCAGACTCTGCTGAGTAGTTGCAGTGTAGTCGAGGGGGGGGGCGGGTGGCAGGAGCAGACTTCATTTCCAGGTGTTTAAACCACACCAGACTTGACTCACCTCACGTCATTCCATCTCCGCATGGACTTTCTCACCTCATCTTCTCGGTAATCCCAGCCCTCAAACCCACCGCCTCTCGTCCTCTCCCCATGGAACCATTCAAAGGAGGAGAGAAGCGACGCTGATTAATGTGACTCCCAGCAGCCCGAGTCGGGTTCCACAGCACCAGAAATAGAAGGCAGAGAGAAAAACCGCCACGGCACTTGTGAACTGTCATCACGTGGAACAAGAGTAGCACCATGTGGAATCAGTCTGGATACTGCAATCACATACCTCACCCTGGATATCCCTTTTACCATGCGCCGTGCAGGTATGGTACCACTATCCCTGTTTGAATATTCACTGCTGATTTCTTTTACTTTGCTCTGTGATTTGTTAAAGTGGCTTGTTTTGAGATTTCAGGACTCATTAAGCTTTCATTATTGTTTGTTTGGCGTCCCGCAGGGGTCGCTCCTCAGGCCGCTGTTTTATTCATTATATACATTTCTTTTTCGCCATTAGGGACAGTTGTTGATCATTTCAATACATCCTTGTTCAATAAACAAGGTAGTTAGTGGTTAAACAAGGTTTTAGTATCTTTCAAAAGCAGTTTGTAACCAAGCAGGTTTGTCTGGAATGTTGTTTTAACAAGCGGGAAACGGGTTTTACTTGTGCTGAATAACAGAGATTAGTTAGGTTTGTTGGTCAGTGTGACATTGGTGGAAGACGGCGGTGCTGTATGTAAGCAATAAGCTTACAAAGATCACTCGTAAAGTACGGAGCTTATTAGCTACAGTGCTTTTGAATAAACAAATACGACCAGTCTCATCTGTTTTAAAAACCCACTTTGGTTACATAAGATTTTACTGGTCTGTAATGCACTCCTACCCCTCGTGCAGCCATCATTTCATTTATCACTGGGTTTCAGATGTGGCCGAGTCTCAAATGAACACCATCAATCCTCGTTCCCTGAGGGGAGAACAGACCCCTGCCCACACCTCCGTTTTCTGTCAGATTCCGTAATAGTCTCTAACCTCTTAAGGCTGCAGCAGCTCCATCACCAGTTATTTATAAAATCCCTGCGTGGTCAAGCATGATAAGAACATATCGAAAAAATTGAATAAAATAATAACCGGGACGTATAGCATGGATGTGGTATAAAAACTTGGATATATTTCTTTGCCTTTTTCTGTCCATTCTGCACACATAGTTTATGTGACTTTGTGAGCGGTGGTCGGCACCAGGGGGGAGCAGAGGGATTTAGCTGATGAGTGAGTCATACCACAGACCAGTGGGCAGGTCAATGGCCTGTCAGATCACCCAGCTCATGGCAAAGAGAGAGACAGAGAGAGACAGAGAGAGATAGAGAGAGAGAGAGAGAGCGGGAGGGACAAAGTACATAGGAATCCAGGAAATAGCCCTGAGCTCCAAAACAAACTAACTGTTGCTATTCACTCCCACTCTGGTCTCTCATGGTCAAGTGCTCTGACTCACTCTCTGAATGTTCCACCTGTAGCCTAATCACCTCAAGGATTAAAGTTAAATCCGACATTTTCTGGTACTTTTGGTAACAAATCAGCATCCTCCTTGTTGTTTCTTTGGGATTTGGATCCTAGATCATTTAAATTTTAATGTTTTTTCTTTGGGGCAAGTTTCCTTGCTGGAAGATTTACCAGTGAGCAAAATAGTAATATTAACACAAAATAAGGAGGAGGATTTTAGTCTGTAGTAACGAGTTAAATTAGATCTCTGTGTTTCTTGAAGGAAGAAGTGATGAGCTGTGGAGTAGTGGTTAGAGGAGAGGAGATCAAATAGCATGCATGTATGAGTATACACTAACCTTTTAGTACACTCATAAAAAACAAATGTTTTGTTGCATAATGGCTGTGACTGTTCTAACATTCAGTGACGTCGGTACAGCATCAGAAAGGTGGTCATTCAAATGATGATTACTTTGGAGGATGCTGTTTGCCGTGTTATTAAGCTGATTAAACACTAAAGCATTTCTGTTATTTTAAATGGTGTTGTCAAAGTGATAAAAACACGACTCCACACAACACAGTACAGTTCAATAGTACTACAAACCACAGCCTCCAAAATGGAAACACAGTTGAATCAACAACATGGATTTAGTGTGGGACCGCCATATTAAAATGAATTCTTGTTTTCACTAGTGTTACCTAATGAACTGACAAGTAAGTATACACCAGTTGGGGATAGGAGAAGTAAATAACACTGACCATCTTGTAACAATTCAATGTTCTGCTCAGAAACTTTTGATCCTGGAATTCATGTGGATGTAACTTAGACACAAATTCACTAGATCCCAAACTGATCTGTGTGATGATCCACAGAGGCCCCTCCCCTCAACCCATAGCACCCATAGGCCCCCACTAACAGCACCAGACACCACAGGACGCCCTCAGAAGGACCATGTCCATTCTCTGATGAGACGCAGCTGTTTCAGAGGCGCAAGAGAGACCTACACAATATTAGGAAGGTGGTCATAACGTTTTGCCTGATCAGTGTATACACTCGACCCTCTTGGTGTATTTGTACATTTACATAAGCATTCGATATTACATTTGTCCCCTCAATACAATTATAGTGTCCTATTTACGAGCCGCTCTTTAAACCGCCCAGCGCCAGCGGTGTGATGAAGTTGTTTTTTTTTTTCAACCCAGTAAAAGCCAACGATCCCTCGCTGAGGCCGTTTCCAGTTAATGATTCTCCCACCTGTCCACAGGCACGTTATTGACACCGCCAAACTCCTCCCCCGCGCTCTCGCCTAATCCAATGTGTTGACATTCAAATGACAAGGTGCTCACTCACTGTTTGAGGAAGTCCTTAGGCAGACGTCGTTGTTTGGTCCACTAATCCGGCGTAAGCCAGCGGCGTCAGTGAACCATGGCAGCTTGAGGTGAGCGTGAAAGCTTAATGAAGACTTGCATGCGTTTGCTTTCGGGTATTGATTGCAGTTGTGTGTGCGTGCGTGTGTGTGTGTGCGTACTATGGTGCGGAGGGCTGGTAATTGATTCGTGCGTTGTGCTTTCCGAGTGGGTGCATCTACTGCGTTCGACCTGCTGACGGAAGGTGTTGGTGGGCTGGACGTGTTAAGTGCAAGGAATAGTGGAGAGTGATGTTATGTGAGAGACGAGTAAGTTGGTACACGTGTAAGTACGGATATATTTCCCAGAGAATACGGAGAGTGTTCGCTGGATCAAAAGTACAAGTTTGACAGGGTGTGATGCGTGACAAAGGTCATGACACTCTCACTCACGACTCTGCGCGCGCCAAGTCACCCAGACACGAGACGTACGCGCCTGTGTGCGCTTATCCCGCTTGCCAGGATTTACTTTATGTATGCTGTGCAGTGTGTGTGGGCATTTGTGCGTCTGCAGGGCTGTCAGCCTCAGAGATGTGAATGGATTTGCGCTGGTGGCTCAGCGGGGGAGTCAGCGGAGCAGATTGTCTAGAGAGTCTTTGCCACGCCACCAGCAACACACACACACACACACACACTGACTGCTTGTTCTTACACCTGAATGTGCATACACAATCTTTTCATGAAAAAAAAAATATCAACAACTCATCACTGGATTTAATTGAAGTTTAAATTAGGAGCCTTTCTCAGGCATCTCATGGCAGAGGGTGTTTGGTCGGCCTCTAATCTATAAAAGTGGAAGGAATAACGTGTCAGAAGGGAAACTGCAAGAATACAATCAGTGGTACTGTTCTAGTCATGTGTAGTTTAGCTCATGAAAAGAATTAGCTTAAAAGGAGTGCTGGCTGGCTTTTACTATTAGGCTCGATCTGAAGGCAAAGCAGCAGCACTAGATGTGAAGAGAGCCTAATAGGTAAAGAAGGGACAGTGTAATGGGATAAAAGCTTCTGAGGTGAGTGTGTGGCAAAAGGACCATCGTATAGACCAGCCCAGATCTAAAAAAAAAAAAAGAATTATTTGAATTTAATTAATTTATATTATCATAGGGATGCAGTTGCTGTTTATAATGGGCACCAAATATGATTGAAATGTCTGTTATTAATTAGAGAACAACTGGACACATGGCCTGAAGTGGTGCATATGTTGGCTCACTGCAGCCAGGCTCTCCAATGTGCCAACGTCACATTTCTAACATCCCACGCGTCCCTGCTTCCGGCTTCCATTATCTGTAAAGAAGATAAAGCAAATCTAAAAAACAACATAAATCAGATTAAAGGTGTAAAACAGTTGATATATCATCCAGGTACAGACACACTTGTGTTTGTGTTCTTCTCATAACACTAAAGCAGAGAACTGCACGAAGACAAGGCCACAGTACAGTAAGCATCTGACTGAGCGTCTCCTCCGAGGAATCTCCTGGAGGATCTGACATCCAGTCTCTTGGCCGTCCTCTTCCTCTGCGTCTTGACGCGCCGCTGCGGCTGGGTGTGTGATGCCGCTGACACTTTGACAAAATGAATCCCCTGCATGTCTCTCTCAGGGAGGGCACCAGTATGTCACCCAGTGTCAGGCTGTCACAGCGGCACACTCCGATGGGACGGCGCAGAAGAGAGAGAGGGAGAGCTGTCACCGCCTTGTAGTTTGTTTGTTTTTCTGTTTTTTAGTTTTTGACGCCGTGGTTTGTTTGTCGCAGGGATGACGTGTTAAAAGGACGGCGGGTTTACTGTTCACTCCAGCTGTTTCACAGAACAAAGGCAGAAACCACAGCAAAACAATGATCCTGATTTCAAATGTGACAATTGAGCTTCCAGCAGCACGTTGCATGGTCCGTCATGTTGTGCCCACATGACAGAAAGATTAGAGCAGGGTGGTGTAATCAAAAGAGTTAATTATTGTTTGTCTTTTATTGGTCCCGTATAAACAGGATCATATTATTTTTGGCAGTGAAATACTATCATCAGGACACCTTTCTTGACTATTTAAGTTGCCTACAAGCAAAAAATTTGTGAAAACATCCTAGTCTTTCATTTGTATTAATATAATTTAAGTGCATTTTTGTCAAAAAACAAAACAAACAAAAAAATGTTAAATACCTGAACGGTTGCGTTCAGTGTTTAAAAGGCTTTTAAATTATTGGTATTGGTGATTGTGATATCTTAAGCCTTGTGTCGTGTATAGCAGCAAATTGTATGCTTTCTGGTGAAGAACCATAATTTGACATATATTTTGAAAATATGATTTCAAAATTTTCAGTAGGTCAATAATACACTGTGGGTAAATTATACCCTTTCCACAGAAACTACGTCATTGAATGAAACACTTACTTCAGATTGCTGTCATTATAGCCCGTTTGTCTGAGCCGGGATACCATAAATTATTTACTATGGCCACGCAAAACACCGTGAAACGACCTATAAGGGAACACCGCTAAGTCAGGATTCAAGTTTCAGTATATTAAAAAATATTTAATTTCTCTGTGTTCAGAGATAAGTCAGTGTGCCTGCACCTTATCCTTCTCCTACGGCAAATTAACATTTGTAAATGAAACTTAATAAATGTGCTTCAGAGTGTAGTGATGGCCCGAGGAAAGTCAACTTTTACCAATGGTAAAACCCACCAGCTACTCTCACATGCTTAGATGAGACTCTGTGTCCAAATGTCATCCTTCTTATAATTCTTCACTGGTCCTTCCTGCCTGCCTGATTCATGAGGTGTTGAGAGAATATGAAAACAAAAACCACACACAAGATGCCGCAGCCAGGGGCTGTTTTTGGGCTGTCCGTTACTGGCATCCGTCCCTTTCGCATGAATGCGTATGTCCAAAAGGTTAAAGAAGGTTAAAGCTTCACTGTGACAAAGTAATCATCAGCAAATACTCTTTCATTAAACTCTGTCCGAGTCTTCTCTACGTGTTCTATGAGGAAGGATGGGTTGATGTAAACTACAATCAGCAGCCGTGAACACGAACAGCGTGAGTGTTGGGGTGAGATCCGATCGAACCTCATATCAGGACGTGGCTTCGTTAGAGTCAAATGGTACAGCAGCGCTGGACGGGCCGTAGCCCAGAGCACCTCTCAGAGGCTGTTCACTTCAAAGGCTTCCCGTCTGTTGGTTTTGGCCGAACCGGGGAGGAGCAGAGATACCGAGCGCTCGTTGGGGAAGCATGGGTGTCTGTGGGGCCTCGGCCCAGGAGGAAAGGAGAAAATGAGTCAGTGATTCCAATCTTGAGCAACATGATTCTATGAGCCGTTTGCCCTTTTATTGTTGGAAATGTGCAAGGCGTGGTGAACGGATCCTGCTTTAACGGTAGCCCGAATACTGGATGGACAGCATTCCTTGCCAGAGAGGCAGAAATTTTGATAAGCTCCTTGACACAAAGACATTTAAATGAATAGCAGACGGCGGTAATAAATGATGGGAAACTGAAGGTGCTCCAGCGTATTTTGTTTGTTCGATGCAGTGGCTGTTAAACGTCGTCTGAAGACAGATGAATTTTGCCCCAGGCAGTTTTTTGAACAAACTCTATCTTTATTCTAGGCTCGTGTCAACTTCTAGCAGTAGGAGGGATTTTTCAGTGCATATCTGGTCACAATGTTCATTCATTTAGAAATATTTTTTAAAGCTATATATTGATTCTAAAATGTAATATAGATTGGTATAGTGGTATTACTATACGCTGATTAAATTTGATCTAAATCCTTGCATGTACAGTACTGAGATCTCTGTGGAGACGTTCCTGCCCAAAAATCAGAAGCCCCACACAGTGAGTGGTGATCAGTCACATGGCCGTTATCTTTGGCCTGAGCTAACTCGCTGATAATGTGACACAGAAGCTGCATGTCTGGGAGGTAAGGTTGAAAGATGGCCACTTATTATCAGGTACCACCAAAAATGATTGAACAGATCTTTAATAAGGCTGTTAAAGGTGCCCAGTGCACGTAATCAGCAAATCCTATTTATCTTGTTTGTCTCATTTTTTATTACACATTACACAGAATAGTTTTTTTTTTTTTTTCCATTAAAATGCGTCATTGTGATGTAAACCACTAGTTAGACTTTAATGATCCACATGGGAAATGACTTGGTCACAATAGCTTCTTTAAAAACCACAAGTAAAAAGAAAGATTAAATAAAATAAATGTTTACATGTTGATTTTCTCTCGGGAAATTAAAATACTTTTTTCTTTTTTTCTTTCCTATTATTAACAGTCGATGGCCATTACTATAAATATAGATGGAGTCTGCAGAGTGTATAGAGTCTTCGGATTTCAAATATCACTTTTATTAGTCACGATGAAACAGCCACATACTTCCATTCCAGAGCTGGATGTGTAGGACTTTGAAACCCAGCCTGCTCCCCGTTCTCCATCTGTTTGTCACTGAAACCCTTTGAGCTTGCCAGTCTCTCAGGTCTCACATTACGCCCCAGCTGGCTCAGTCCGTGTGGGCAGCACAGCTCTAATCCCTGGCTAATCTGAGACAGCTTTGTGTATAATCAAAGAATCCACTGTACCGTACAAGCATGAAGAGGCAGGGCTGTGTATGAAAAGGAAAACTGGTTTCGCGCAATGTGGTCCCCATCAAAAACCAACGACAGGTTGATGGTGTCTCTAGTTTAAGATCTGTTAAATCAGTCATTCTGACTATAAGTGACTCTCACATTAGACTTCAGTTGCATTCAGTTCGAAAAACAAAGAAATCAACTTTGCATGTCATTTAAATTGCATGTAAAGGTTTGTATATTTTTGATGGAGTTAAATGCCCGTTAGATTAATTTTTCTTACAAAACAAGTACTTAAGAAAAGCACTTTTTATTGCGGGACTTTCGTGTGGCACAGTTAGTATGTTTGCCAAGCCAACAAGGCGTTAAGTGAAATCTGTTGTGGAGGAAAACAGTTAATTAGGACAAATGGGGCAACCCCAACACATTTCCACTGCATGTATTTCACTTCTCACATTGGCGACTCCAAACAAGCAGCATCTCTCTCTTTCTCTCGATACAGTCCCGGACTCGGCAAAGGAAGCGTAGGCTGGAGCAGAACTGTAGTGATTCTCCTCTGTGTCCGTGGGTGGACTACATTCCTCTTTCCACCTCCTAATGGGGCATAAAGTGCCACTGTATACCTGTGTATTCTCTATAGGTAGTAATAAAAGTAGCGCGTATCCCCCACATGTTATGCATTATTATTACTTGTGTTTATATATATATATATTTTAGGCCAAGCATTTGACTCCATATATAAAATATTACCCTTAGAACCTCATCAAATTTAAACTAAAACATCAAAGCAATGGACCAGCATTTAGGACAAAAAAAAAATCCATCAGATTTTCCAATAGATTGTTGATAATTTGGTCCGTTTACATGGTGTTGTCCCCCCGTACTCCCCAGGCTGCACAACAGCTGTACTTCGCATGGGCTAAAACAAGGCTGTGTCCATGAAGGGTCCACCTGCCCTGAGCTGCCGTTATCATTATTATCACTGCAAGCATCCCCCTCCACACTCTGTAATTTTTCTTGGAGGGGCTGGGATTTATTATCGTCTCTCAGTGCACATTTAACTTTATTCCGTGGGCAGTAACTTGGTCAGAGCTGCGGCTCCACACATTAACACACACAGCGGCGACGTGTGCGCAGACACCGAGGCTGCTCTCGCTGCTCAGAGGCCGAGGTGAAGCTCGGGAGACTGTGTCGGCGATTTGTTCTTGCTCACAGATATATACGGTTATACCACTTTTAATCACCTTGATTAACACGGCGCATTATTGAAATTAAACGTGGGAGCCTGTGGTTTTGATTTAGTCATATTAAATGTCACAGGGTCCAGCAATATCAGAGCAGGCAGCAATTTGGTATTGCTGCATGGCATTTAGAGGCATTTTCTCAACAAATCAATGAAATGCCCGTCAATAAGGCTCACATGGAAAACATTAGCGTGGGTGTGATCGTGTCTGTCTCTATGTGACAGGCTGTTTTTATCACCATCTTACTCATGGTTTCCTTCTACCACCATACTGTGTATTTACAGTGTGTCTCTTTGTGCCTTCTGCTATGTTGTGAACTTAGAAATGGTACTTCGGACACGTTACATCACTCGGCCACAACATTAAAACCGCTCAGATGAGATGAAGTGGACACAGCTGACAGTGTTGTTACGATGTCATGTTGTGCTGGGAAGCTTTGACCACCAAGACATGATTGAGGAACCGAGCGCACGCCTCCCACGACAGCAGCATTCTCAGACGGCAGGAGCTTCCCCCGCAGGACGGCGCTCCCTGCCGCAGAGCAAAAGAGCCCAAGGTGTTAACTCCCCAGATCCCATTCCAATCAAGCTTCTGCAGGATGTGCCCAAACAAGCTCGATCCAGAGACCCCCAGTTCACAACCCACATGACCCAGAGGACACGTTCTGGTTCCAGACATTACAGGGCACCGCCCAAGGTCTTGGGACATGAGTGGGGGGGTTTTAATGTTGTGGCTGATTGGGGCATTTACACCCACGCGATTGTAGTCACGTGATTTTCGTCGTGTTGCTGCTGTCTGATTTGCGTGAGTCCTTGGGTAACTTCAGGCTACTCCCTGACGTCATCCAAGGTAGGAATGTTTCCAAGCTCCAGTCCCTGTTTTTTTTTCTACAGGTACGTGTCTGCGTGATTTTTACCCGATGTATTAAATCAGACGATCATGATAACGTTCAACTGGAGTTTTATGGCAACATACTGTGCACAGCAATCATCCAATCATCATCCAATATTTATTCTTAATACCAGAGCTGGCTGAGCAGTCCTGGAATTTGCATGTTATTCTTATTTAGTGTAATGTTTACAACTAAATATAATGTAGTGGTCATTTGGTCAAAAACATTCATTGTCAACTCATCATTTTTATCCTCTCAAAAAGTGCCAGCTCTCCCATCACATCACATCAGTGATGTATGATAACTCCGTCTTTACTGGACAAGTCTCACGTCTCCCAGGAATGGGTGGACTGAATTTTAAGTTCCTAGCGATATTATTATTATTATTATTGTTATTATTATTATTATTATTATTAAGGAGCTAGTTGTTAAAGATTCCCAAATTCTTCACAAACGGTAGAGCCATTTTATTCCACTTGAGTAGTATAACATTTACCATGTGTTGTTGTACTTCACTATATTTTGATGAGACGTAATTCTTAATTATAATGAATTTATAGTTAATTCTTAACTGTAAGTTAATAATGCAGTTCACTGGATTATCGTAGTATTGTAGTGTAACATGTGGAGCTCCATTCAGTTACTGCCTGAGGCTAACTCATGCTGTAATTCTTGAAATGAGAAAAGGAACCCAGCTAGAGAGAGATGTGAAAGAGAAATGAAATGGACCCGAACTGGGGCCATTTCAGTTGCATAAGTCAGCATTTTAGTTCTCAAGGCCATCGCCGATTAAGTGCGTTTTTAAATAACTGAGTATTGAACTGTTTTTTTTTTTTTTTTTTATGCTCCATCTTACCACTGTGCACGTACAGAGTTAACTGGTGATCTTTTAAAAAAAAAAAAAAATGCTGTACTTGCATTTCTTTGGTCTGTTAATTCGTTACATGAATACTTGTTTTATTAGCCCGTCCCTGCAAGTTTTGACCCAGCATCTATTGACACTTTTTCTCTCTCACACACACACGTGTGCACACACGCACGCACGTTCTTCCACACGTACAAAATCCCTTCCTCCGTCTTAGACAGGCCTGTCAGGACGCCGTGAAGTGTTTTGAATGTGAATGCGGTCCAGACTTTTCATCCATTAGCATGCCAGGCTGTCAGTCTCCGTGCTGACTCCCTGGCTGTCCGGCTAAAAGCTGCTCTCCTGTTGTCCACAACACACTTTCACGAGAGGTGTTTTCTTGCAGTAAACACTCTAATCTCCCTTCGCAAAATCCCTCTGCTATTTGGCAATATTTATTGCACTGGACAGGAGTGGGGGGCTTATTTAAAGCCAAAGATGGCCTCATCTCAGCGTTACCATAGTAACAAAGTGTCTCCTGGGGGCTGGGTGGGTGGGGCTGGTTGTGTCTGCCTTGTGGCATCACCAGTAGCAACAGAGGTGGACGCCGCTCCGTCTGCTGCTGCTGATTGGCTGCGAAGGACATTACTATTACAGCACTAGTCGTCTTCCACCCCACCCTCCCAAAGTACAGCCACAATCAAGATAAAATGGCTCATCAGGGCTGAAGAATCACAATCTTGCTACTTGATGGAGCTGCAATTAACTGTCAGGGCTATTTTATAGCCCGTGTCTCTGTCTCAGGAGGCAGCGGTTGCGACATGAGATGAGCTGGGAGGATCTGTTAAGCTTATGAAGATAAAAAGATGAAACCAACAGCGGTTTTATCCAAATACATTTTAGATTCAGACAGATAATTTGTAAAAGCATGTTAGCGAAACATGTTCAGAGCTATAGAAATAAGATGCCAACGAGAAAAAAAAAAAGGGTTTGGAGAGAGGGTATAAGTGGTAAAAGCCATGTTTTTGATGGAGAGGTGAACGGCCGTATGAGAAAGCAAGAAAGGTCATGAGCCGGAGCCTGTGAAGTTGTGCATAGCTTAGCCTGCCAAGCGAGCAGGCCGGCTATAAATAGTCCTGTGCGTGTACTGTAGAGGGGACGGAGGTTGATTTTCATGAAATCAATGAAAATATCATCACCTCATAGCGGAGGACAACAACAGTGACTCATGTGGCATAACGGTTTTAATTAGTGCGATTCTCGAGGATACTTGTCCTTGTTTTTAGACTTCTGGAGTAAAGCTGAAAACGTTTGCAGTGTCTTTTCTATTTCTATAATTTGAGTTAAATGCGGGATGTGGCGCAAAAGTCAATTTTGTTAGTGGACTGTATGGATAACTAAAAAAGTGTGTTTGTGCCGGATACATAGTTGTGCTATTTTGACAGTGAAATAATACATATATAATAACATGAGATAAAAATATCAAATAATGAAATATAAGTTCAAAATGAAGCCTAAGTCATTGGCACCATCCACATTTTGCATGTCAACACATGATGATGATTATTTGAATATGTCACAATAAGACATAACATGACTAAAACATACATGCTGTTTTTTTGTTTAACTTTTTAAAGTATGACTAAGACACACTAGACAAGCTGTACTATGATAGTATTACAATTTAAACTATGTTTGACTTCTTAAAAAGTTATTGGTCAAACAATGTACTTTTGAACGGATTATTCTATTGTTCAATCAGTGTTTTAAGCATCCGAATTCAAGTTTCTTTGTTTTTGCATCTCTGCCCTCTGTAGAGCTTCCAATCTGTGGAAATATAACCAAAGAAAAAGACGTCCCCACCCCTAACTTGATTTACAACACTGAATTCATTTAGTGGAGGAACATGACCAATATGGATGCACATTGTCAGGGTTGCTGCCCACATCGATACCAGTTTTGTTCATGCTTTCAAAAACTTAGATTAGATTAGAAACTATTTATTGTCCCAATGAGGGCAATTTGGTTCGCAACAGCAGTCAACAACCAAGTTCTTACCGTAAAACTTGTTTGAGTAACTTCTTGTTTGAGTAACTTCTTGTTTTGCTGCCTCCATGTTTCTGTTCCTCCAAGGACCCAGAGAAAGAGTGTGTCCGTTCAACCTGGGGAGACACGAAACTGATCAATTATCCAGCCAGCTCAATCCGTCAATTAAGACATTTTTATTCAGATTTTTTATTGTGATCAAAATATCAATGATATCTTGCACCTCTTGAAACTTTTATTCACATTGACTGAAAACCCCTTTTTGTGTTTTTCAACATCTCTTATTCATAGGTGTAATTTAAACCTTCCTCTCTAAGGCACTCTCTTCTGCTAAACTGTATAAAAAAATCATAAACATAAATGTTTCATTTTATTTCAGAGTTCTCTGTGTTTCTCCTATTACAAATTTTATATCATCCATATTGAATTATTGATTTCTTTACTGTTTAAAGTGTCAAAGGTAATGACACTGCCTCTACTCAGACTACCGGGCTCTCTGGGTGGGATGTTCTCCGGTTGTCAGATGCAGGCTGTCGATTCTCCAGTTGCATTATTTGTTGTCATATTTGCGTTGAGTTGCTCCACCAGTCCCGCTCTGTTTATTTGTAGACCTCATATTTGTAGGCAGGCTCCCATGTCCACGTGCTGTCAGGCTAGACAGGAAAAAAAGATGGCGGAGGCTGATACTGAAGCCCAACTGCTGTTAGATGTTGAGAAGTATGAACGGCACGTTGGCCGACAGATTCTGTCTCGATCAGATTGAACAAAGGAATGTGATGCTACTCTACTCTTGGCCGAACAGCCAGTCAGAGAAACCTCAGATCATATAGACTATTCGGATGTTGTTAGATTTCCAACCAGGTGCGTAACACAGACCAACACTAGTGACACTCAGTAATGGTCTGACACCAACAAACAGCTGGCCGTCGGCCTGGTGCGTCACACTCCTTCTCCTTCTTTGAGGATGTTCACATCCAAACCAAGAGAAATATGTAGGAATTACAACCATTTTTATTGACAGATTTCTATTTTCAGGGGCTCATGTAAATTATTTAAATACGATTCAGGCTTCTGCGTCAATCTGACAGAGCTGTGATTGGTCCACTTGGTTGTAGTGTATTTCTACTTCAGTATTTCCAACTGCTTCTCCATCTCTGCAGTTTTTTTTAATTGATTGTTTTGGGTCAATAAAAATGGATTTGCATTGAAGGAAGGTTAACAGAGGAGTTTTTGCTCAACTTTGGCGAAATGTCTGCAAAAGTTTCAGTTGCCATTGTTGAACGTGAAGCAGGAAGAAGAAACAAAAATTAAAAGACCCAGCACTGACTAGTGTCTTTACAAAGTGAGTCAGACTAACGAGGTACAAGTACACACAGGCGTCAGCCACATGCATAGATTACGTCTATTTTCAACAGTACTCTACATGAGTCTTTAGTTGAAAATCCTTTGTGGGATTGCCTGAAATCTCAAACTCAGACATATACAGGAATGTGTTTCTTTCTTTGTGATGCTTCGCCAGGTCTTTACTGCATCAGATGCTGATTTTTGTGTCAGAGAGTTCATAGAAAACATATTCGTGTCCTGACAATGACTATGTGATCAAAACGAACATTGTGTTTAAAGCAGTTTTAGTTGAATTAAACTGAACTACAAGCCTTAAACAGTCCTACAAACAACAGAACACCAACTCACTGCAGCAGAGCTGTTCTGTAGGAGTCCAAAAGGAAAAGAAAGAGAATTTGCCAACTGGGTTCAACAAAGTGTCGTATTGTATTATTAACCCTGCATGCTCTGGTGTGGGCAGTTTCTCTGGTGTTCTGAGGCTGGGATCGACTGCTTGTGTTGCGGATGCCGCAGCAGTCACACATTTTCCCTCGATTTTCCCTCTTGATGTTGACCGGCGCCCACGTAGCCCAGTCACAGATGAAAAGCATCCAGTGGATGAGATGCCTTGTTACTATTCTGGCTGTGTTAACTTGACTAGTATTGGAGGAGAAGAATGTAGAACGCACATTAACAGTCCTCATCTGCTGACCGATGGCTCCGTCTCTAAAAGCTGAGAGCACGACTGACTCATATGGAAGTAGTTCATTTGTAATTATAAAATCCAGAAAAAAAATCTTTTGCAACGTACTTTGTGACCTCTACCTAACCTGCCCAAATCCTCCCTCTCTCAAGCAGCTTTGCACCGTGCTCACAATGGGTCGTATTTGCTGCGAAGGCACAAACTGTTGTGTGAAGCCTAATTTTTAGTCAGCGCAGACACTTCTGTAATGAGCCTGAATATTGTTCACTCTCCTACATGCTCTCCCCAATCAGGGGCCTGCGTTCCTCTGCCATTCCAGTTTATGCTAATGCCAAATATTTTCATTATCTCTGCAATAAGACGTTTAATTGGCACTCTGTGCCAGAGCCCGATGAAGAGTGACTATAATTAGAAGTCAGTCAGGCACTGAGGCAGGGGGCCAAAATGTCACAGCTGATTTGAATGTGGACAAGTGTCGAACAAGCAGGGATCTGATTTGTGTAGAGCTATCAGGAAATGGTCCTGCAAGTGGCCTGGAAAATTACAATGGGCTCATTCTCAAAGTGTAATGAATGCTGAAGATTGCAGCTCTCGTGACCGCGTACACTGCGAGTGTATTGACAGCAGATGTGATTACGTAAAATCTCGCCGCATCATTCTGATCTTGGTAGATGTTGAATCGCTGATATTTTTGAATTAGCGTTTTAAACCTGAAGTTATGACACATTTTTACCAGCCTCCTCCCCATGGGTGGAGGAGCATTATTTCAGAAAGTTTGCGTAGGTTTGTAGGGGCGGGACCCATCGCTGTGCTAGTCCCAGATTCTCACACTTTTGAGTGTCAAAATTTAATTGTAAAAATTAAGTGTAAAATTAAGTGTAAAAATTAAAATTTTCAGTATTTCAGTAGCCTGTGAATTAAATATTTATTGCAGGATTTCCACAGTCAACAAGCGATTAATCACAAATGAATTGGCCTTTTTTAAAAATCTAATCTATCTATTGCTTCTTCATGCTATCCTATTCTCTTAGTGCTTTTGGCAATTGCGACATTACAGGACATGTTACTGCCCTCTGCAGGGTAACAAATACTATACTGTAAAACTATACTACTATAAATACTGTGACTATAATGGCTGTTTGCTCCCCCCAGCATTACTTCATCTTTAATCACTTCCTGATTTCCCAAACTAGTGTGGGCACGATAACATAACATGTGTGTGTTAATCGCCTCTAAATTTAGTGATATTAGAGGAATTTGTGGTAAAGCGTTGTTAATGGTTAGCCCTGCTAGTTTGTTATGTAAGCGAAAAATACAATTGACCGGCCCAGGCTGCAGTCTTCTCGGAAAAAGAACCTGTGTTATGTAAGATGACACTCTCTACATCGCAATGTGGACTTTGTCACTGTTTGTAACACCTCACCCGCCTCGTTTCTGCACATAACCACTTATCTTATCTTATCTTATCTTATAGTTACTGGTACTCATTGTATTCTGATGTTTTTTATGAAGACCTGTTGTCTTTAGCTGAATGCTAAAATACTTATAATGACAATGCTAACAAGTGGATATTTAGCAGCTGTAATAAAGTTGGGTTAGGTTTTAACAGTATTTCACTCTGAAGGGCAACTTCTAGATCTGTACTAGACTTTTGAATGGCAGTCCATCCGGTGGTTGTTTAGACATTTTGTTTTTATGTACCCGTACTTTCTTGTGCCTGTGCAAAGGGCAATAAATTCTATTCTCTTCTATTTCCCTCCTAACCATAAATGTCAGCCTGCTGGTTGTGTTAGAGGAAAGGCATCACCGACGCCGATAGAATTTATCCTCTGGGGACACAAATGTCAATCCATGCAGCAGTTACTGAGATACTGGTGGATTGACCAGCTGACATCTCAATCCCTCTTTACTGCCCCCAGCTTTAGGCAGAGGCAGAACTGAGGGTCACCACCGAGGGCAGAGACAGCATCTATCAGGCTTTATAAACAGTTTGTGAAATGACGCAGTGGGAGCAGAACTCAGATGGGAGCAAACGTGAAAACGCGAACGCCAGAACATAAAAACAAAATCCTCAAGCGCTGCATTAAAAATACTGATTGACAACCGGTTCAGCCAGGATGCACTGATATTTTGGATGGTGAACATTTTTTTCTGCACCAGCCATCTGCAGGCATGTGCTGAAAATTAAACCGGCTTGTTAAGATTTTTTATTGAAGGTAATGAGCGTCCTGCAGATTTGCTAACAGCATTGCAGGTTTGAGAGTTTTTTAAAAAGAGTCGGAAACATTGGTTGTTGTTCTTGTCATTCAGTATCATTTCTCAGCGGAGACTTTCACGCTGACATTTTAAAATGGATCAAAAGGTTTTGAAATATGCAAATGACCTAAACAGCTGCTCTTACCATTTTCAGGACTTCATGTTAGCAGTGTAAATACACGCGCCTCCCTTCATTTAGCGCCAGGACTCATTTTGTCACCATATGATGTGTTGTGGTTGCATCTGTGTGGTTGCTGAAGAGCCTGCTGGCTTTGTGTTTCAACAGCAGTAGTGTGAAACCTTTATGGGGAGAAAATAATGCAAAGTGTTTGTGTTGTGATACGAGTGCGACCACTGAGGCCAGAGCTGTTCATCTGAGTGTTTTTCTGCCAGTATGACTTTGGGATAATGTTTTCCCACAGTATTATTACAACTAACTGTATTCACTTTTGAAATTCAGTTTTCCGTATGGCGATATGCACTGAACTAGGGCTGGGTGGTATACCAGTTTATACTGAATACCGGTATTTTTTCCGTTATAATATGAATTTTTAATATACCGGCAATATATTTATTACACTGTTTCAGAGCGGACCGTTTTCAGTGTAGCGCTTTTAAACATGCATTGTGTGACTGCATCACTGTGAGGCGTGGTGAAGATGGAAAGGTCCAAAAAATGAAATGAAGCAGCAGAACAAGAAGAACAAAAACAGATGCCATGTCGGTTGTTTTTTTTGTTTGTTTTTTTAAGGTGACCAGACGTCCCCGATTTCTGGGAACAGTTCCCTTTTTGGATGATCTGTTCCCGAAAGTGTCCCCACTTTTAGCTTTTTATGAATAAGAAAAACAAATGTAGTGCGCAGGCTACGCTTATTATAGTAGCCGGTCACGCTGCATTACAGACATGGCAGTTTAAAAATAAATAAATGTCAAAATAAATTAAACCATAATTGTCCCTGATTCTTCATTTCATCTTGATAGCATTTAATTCCTTTTTTTCTTCTGTTTTTTTTTATCTTCGCTGTGTAAACGTCCCTGGATTTCCACATCACCAGGCAGTGCTAACACGGGGGCTTTGCAAACCTGTTTTACTGCTAGTGTGGGATTATCTACAACATTTACTCATCATAATCCTCTCTCAACCAGTAGAAAATGTTGTGAACAGGGGATTATGCATTGAAAGAGGAAAAAAATACTGTGATATATCGTGATACCATTAGAATTTTGAAAAATAGCGTGATATACATTTTTGGTCACACCACCCAGCCCTACAATGAACTAATTTTATATTCACAGAACAGCAGGCAGATTTTTAGTTTGTTTAATGAAATAAAAAGATTCCTCATGTGTGATTTAAAGTCAATAGCTGCTTATTATTCGATGAATTCTGGGATTCATTTCAAATAAGATCTTACTGTGTAATATACCTAAAGCATTAAACTAGTTGTTGCTCTGTGGTTGCTTTTCCAACGTGTGCATAATGAAGTCCATATCAAACGCTGCTGAAGTGTTTTGTGATTGAATACTTTAATTAAAAAGATTGTGTTAGTGATGAGCTTCACATTTACTCACTTGTAAAATCGGTTATTTAGAAGTCATTAACCCAAACTACTTCTATGTGTCACCCATTAAATGTTTATGGACAGTCTCTTTTAGAGCTTAAGAAAAATTTAAATGCATGATGTGTTTACTAGATAATGTACTTGCAGAGAATCATACTACTTGATGTTAAAGTGGCAATTTAAATAGTAGCTAAATACTGATTGACTGCTCTGAAAATGTTTTATTTTCTGGAAAAACCCTTATTTATGCTGTTTGAATTGTGTGACCATTAGGGTTTGTATTTTGCACCAATTAGCCACAACATTACAACCACTGACAGGTGAAGTCCGAGACATTCATTATCTTGTTACAAAGCCCTGTTAGCAAACCTAGGTTCTGGCATTCATGTGGATGTTACTTGGAACCAGACACCCTCTCCCCATAGCAACAGCAGCCATCCCCAGCAGGACAATGCGGTCTGGCACAAAAATAACTGCTTAGGAACAACTGAAAAAAACTAAAACAGCACAAGGTGTTGGCCAGCATTTAAACTTCCAGGGTCCCAAACTGACTGAATATCTACGAGATGTCCTGGAATAGGCCCCATCTAGAGAAGCCCCCCTCTAAAGGTCCCACAGCTAAGGTCCTGGTGCCAGATGCCCCTAAAAGCTAAGTGTCCGTTGCTTAATGAGTCAGAAGTGTTTTAGACAAAGAAGTGACTGTATAAATTTGCGTTCTTCAAATGCAGTTTGAAGAAGCCCAGGACTTGGACGTATGAGGCTTCCTTCACTTACTTGTGGCTTGTCAACAGCTCTTATGTGTCAGTATATCAAATCCGGTAGAGCAGATTTATAGATGCCGGTGGCTTGATGTCCGTCTGAGCCTTGGCAGCAGGTCGGCCATGCCAGTAATGTCAGTGATGCTCGTGTCTGTCTCAGTTATTACTGGCACCATGTTGTCTTGAGGTTGCCAGCGCTGCTGAGCGGCTGCCCGAGCCCCGCTAGTCCCACCTTATCCCCCGTGCCACTGGAGATTGTCTTTATTTTACTGGGTCACGCTGAAACCAGAGATGCGGATGCTGCCTGGCAACAGAAAGACTCCGTGATGTAATGAATTAAATGATGCTTTGTGCATCAGCTGCTGGAGGTCAGACTCCTGTCGTAGGACTTAGCACTTGCCTAACCTTCCTGTCTGAAGAGTGAACTGTAGGTGTAACAAAGAGGCCTGGGTGGGTAGGAGGCGAGACAGGGATGAGCTAAGGAAAAACTAGATTACGCAACCTGCAAATGCATTTATATTTAGTCCTTTTTTTGTGTCCTGCTGTCAGTCCTTCCAACCTAACGCTAAAAACCTTCCACATTGGTGATAGCAAGCAAATTTATATAACTTAAAAGCTCAGCTGTCACCGCTTAAAAGGAAATGTGCGCTTGCTTATCAGTCAGACAGGCTGACATGTGAAATAAGAGATGTGTAATAACACTCATTAGGCTGATTTTCATGCCAGTGGCAGCGCTCGGTTCACTCTACTACACCGCAAACATGTCTGGTTTCACCTCTCAGCCCGAACAAACCCTCGGTGGACGCATTCATTAGATCCCACAAGGGGGCAATTGTGAATGCTTCTCGTCGTGAGTGGGAGTGAGGGACGGAGTGAAGGGGACAGCGCGAGAGACGGAGGGAATCAGACGAGCGAGGCCGTGTTGTGTTTTAGGATGTGTGCTGGATGCGTGGGTGTGTAGGTGGCAGTGCGCGGCTGTGAAACCTGAACAAGAGAAGGTGGCAGCAGCACGAAGCCGAACCAAATGTGTCGCTGCCTCCCGCTCACCCGGCTAAGGAAGGAATTTACTGGCAGCAGTGGCCTGCTAGGAATTCAGCGGGGTGACTGTGTGTGTGTGTGTGTGTGTGTGTGTGTGTAGTCTGTGTGTGTGTTCCACTTTGTGTGTTTGCAGTGGTCAGATTGTATTCCATCTCTTCACCCCCTGGCCGGTTATAAGACCACGCTAGCAATGCTGGCACTCCCTCCTCCTTTCAGACAGGAAGAGTGTGCAGTTCACGCAGCGTTCGCCCGTGCTCGCGCGCTCCGAGGGGGACAAAACTAACGAAGCCAGATCGGTGACCTCGTGGACACAGGTAAAGACGAAAAAGAGCGGTCCGAGCTTTGGCTTTGCGTTTTATTATGCTGAGGTGGCTTCCTGCACCTTTCCATAGTTTTATTTTTGCAGTGCCAGCAGCACAACAAGGTGGAAGTGGGCTCTAACGTTACAGCAGCAGCAGCAGCAGCAGCAGTGTTGCTCCATCTCTGCCGCCAGCCACCGAGCGCCAGCACAAAGTGTAACGCAGATGTTGCTTAGGCTGTTCTGGTTGGCACGCTTAGCAATTCCACTAATGCTAAAAGTTTCAGTTCTCTGTTCTGCTGTGGGTCGTGTGATGGACGTGCTCTTCTGAATGTTTGGAACTGGGGTGTTGAAGTGAAAAACGTACTTTTACAAATGCAGAAAAGTACGTACGTAGATACAAAGAATAAATTTGACTCGCGTTGTGTCGTAACTGAAAATGAAGATAATTACAGATGTCCTGATCTGGAAATCTGTGTCAGGCTGAGAAAAATGGTTGGATCTGATAGAGCTGAAATCCTGAACTTTAATTCATCCTGAATCTTAAGATATTTTGCAAAATATCAAAAAAGGATGTACCATCACTAGAATTGCTGAATGGTTTGTTGCTTGTGTACAACACTGAGAATATCTAGAGGTGTTCACTCTGCAGTGACCAAGAACATGTGGGCACATCTGCACATTTATTATTATTATTGCAGCTGTTGTCATAAATATTAACCATTTGAACTCATATGACCAACAAGCTAACAGTTTAATATCATAATCTTTGCTTGTTCCTGTTAAAGAATCACTTGGGTTTAATGCAGCTGGTGAGGGATGGAGGCCCAAAGCATTATCAGGGCCTGTCTGGACGTTTATTGGCTGTTAAATAATCAGCGCCGCGGTGCCAGCGCTCCACTCCGCAGCCTGCTGAAAATTGACAGCGATGATGTTTTAACCTACTTTAGCGCGACGGCCAAGTCAGGACCCCTCTGGCAGCTGTGGCGCGGTGCAACTCAATTAGGTGATGTTTATTTAAACATTAGGCTGCGCACCAAAGTGTTATTTAGTTCTTGGCAGCGCTGCGCGCGAGTGTACCGTCCTGTGTGCGAAAGTGTTTGCAAATTAGTGAAATGAAGCGAGTGGTGACAGTTTGTGGGCCGTCCAAATTAGAGATTAGTTAGGATGTGAAATTACATTCATCTTATGTAAACAAAAAAAAAAAACCTGGTTTTGAGAAGATGTTTCTCTGCTCATTTGAGTAGCTTCTTCACTTCCTGTCCAGTTGCTTTTTTTAAACATCTTGTAGATCACCATGACCTGGACGACCGAGAACCTTCACAGACACATTCACTTTAATGAGCTCATTTTTTAGGCGTATGTCAGACACTTGAAGTTTTGTGCTGAGTTTAATCAGTTAATCAGGAAGAAAAGAGTAATTGAACTTTAGAGCATATTGACATTCTTTGCAGTTTCACTTTGGACCGTGTCCGCTGTCTTTCCACCTCTTAAATGGAAAAGGTCACGTAGCGCTTTGCTCATTAAGAATAATTAACTGAACTTCTACTACCTGCTTTTTAATGAACTTTTCCCAAAGATCGTAACGTGTTCGCTAACCCGCAGTAGCATTTTTGTGAGTATTAATACTGTAAGTGCACTTGACTACGCAAACATCCATTTACCTTTCTGTGAAGCACACACTCTCACCCACACGCGCTGCAAACGCATAATTCCCTCCCCTCTTCGTACCTCGTGCACAGAGTCTCACACGCACACGCCGTGAAACACGCAGTGTGTTCTGAATGGGAATGACCTTGCTGTGTTTCCCTACGCTGCCCCGGCAGCAGTCCTCCCAGCTCTCCCTCGCTACACTTCAAACGCATTTCATCTGGAAAATCCCTTTAAATAGACGCGACCTTTGACGGAGAGAACGCCCACCCGCCACATCTTTTTCGAAACGCTCTGTCGGCCGCACATCTGTTATAACAAAGGCCGGTCGCGCGGTGGCAAACGATTCTGAGACGAATCCCTGCTATTCCTCAGCGATAAGAGATGGAGTCGAAGCCGACCGCTCTGCTTTGTGAGGCATCGGTCGCTGTCACCGGTGATGGATGGGGGCACGTTCTCCATCCATCAAAGACGCATCATGATCGTCCGTCATTAAATGATCGAAGTGCTTAATGCAGCATTTAAAAGCACATACAGGTGCACAGCTATGCAGCATGTTTCCCCAAACAGTGTTTAGATAATCATGACTTATGGTCTAAACTCGCAAAGCAAACGTCTGGGGGGGGGAGCACCCCTGGCTGACTCCACGGTACAGTTGGCACACTTTCTCAGTTTTGCTCAGAAGGAGCATTGATTATCAAGATGCGCCAACTATTTCTGGCAAGAGCGCGGAGAGGAAGGGGGCAAACCGGAGTAAAATGTGGTTTTAGGACGGCGACAATTCCTTTTCCGTCAGCGGGATCGTTGCTCCTCGGCACTGCTCTGGTGGTAATGTGAGTTGACTGCCGGATCCAGCATGAGGAAAGCAGGCGGAGTTCCTGGGGAGCAGGGTGACACCCAGGTCACATGACAGCAGGTGCAGCGCGGGGTCCTACCCGCTGAGGGAGATCGTGTCGGATCATGTGTGTTTGCATGAGAAGCGGGCCGCGTTGTGCGAGTCGTGTCACGGGCGGCGCGGTGTTTACGTAACCCCCGAGGTTTTTTTTACCGCCCGTCCTCCATAAATGTCACGCGGGGCAAAAAAGTCAAACAGAGGCGCGGAGCGAAGCAGCTGACGGCAGCTCAGCGGTCAAGAGGGTCTTGTAAAGTGAGCCACGCTTTAATCCCCTAATGCCAAACCTTCCATTTAGTGAGAAACAATGTCTGCTTCAGCTGCAGGGGAGCTCTCCTGATGAATGGGGATCAACAGAAGACCAAAACAATCAGAAAATGAAAGCAGTAAACCAGCATGTAAGGAGAAGCAGCCTTTGGATCTGGGCTTTTTCTCAGGAAACAAACTAATGAGCTATTTTCGTCTGAACATTTTGTCTTGTTGAGTTTCTGTGTTTGGTGGAATGCGTCCACAAGTTTGTTTTTTTTTTTTTTTTTATATATATATATATATTCTTTTAGATATTTCATGTCATGTCACCAAACCCCAAATTAACGGCTGGCAGTCAGCGCTACAATGAAAGGGAGAGATGTCACCGGGGCAGACAGCTCAGTGATGAGCCGTCTGAGCTGTACAGCTGGGTTCTATGTCAGGTTGTTTTTTTTTGTTTTTTTTGTGTGTGTGTCAGGAACAGTGTGGGAGTGCATCTCATCAGATCAGATGGGTCACAGGGGCGGCACCGCAATGACTTTGATTGTTTTGACTGAAGCATGCCACGTTCACTGTCGCTCAGCGCTGAAACAACTGTCCGTCTGTCAGCTGTACCTGGTTCTCCTGATAAATACCTGGCACAGGGCGGGAGGCGAAGCGCACCGTGGACTCACGCCCATCAGTCACAGGGCTTTCAAAGGGAGGCGCACAACTATTCACGTTCACGTTCACGTTCACCCTCTTCAACAAAGAATGCACTGTAATAATGAGCCTGTCTGAGATTAACATAATCACAGTCTTCTGCTGATTGCAACGGAAAAACCACGTGGAAGCAGAACTAAAACACAGGAGTGACAGCAGTGAAGAGGGCATAAAAATAAAAAAGATGTTGATTGTTTGATCGTTCTGTTTTGGGGTTGTTATAGTTTCCTTTCACAGATTACACTCTTTTTCTGTACGTCCCTCATAGGAAGGTTTGAATCAGAAACAATAAAATCTGGCCTATAATGTACAGGTTATTCCATAATAGTAATATACTAATTAGAAGAAAAAAACACAAGACTGGGTTTGATTTTTATATCCATTTGATACAAATAGGCTTTTTGGGTATCAATAAAAGTATATTGGTAGGAAACACAATAATCAGTACTGAGAAACCTCTACCTCTTCTTCATATTTGCACGTCGTGCTTCCTGTGACTAGACCAGAGTCATATCTCCTCAGCCCTGCAGGTAAACAGCAAACCTTACATGGAAAGCTGCGTGCGTAGTGTCAGCCTCAAGTGGGCTATTTTAATCAGTGGGCTTTTTTGAGATGTAGCTCTTTTAATGATATGGCTGTTATGTAAGTCTCTCATGCCTGCAGAGATACTATGGCAGGAGAAGGTGAGCTACAAGGTTATTATAGTCAGCTGAAAAGTAGGTGTTCGAATGTGGATATTGCAGTAAAGAGTAAAACTAACTTAGTGTAGTGACATAAACACCTGAACCAATGCAGGAAGTAGCTTTACTTTGGTCATTTTTAGTCGCTTGGTCAAATTTATTAGCAACAAAGATGTGGAACTGTTGGTTCTTGTGCTCATTGAAGGTTTGAGAGGTTGTGGAGTATTGCTGATGAATTCTAAGGCTTTCATACCCTAGTTTTAATGAGATTAAAAATATGCCAAAACGTAGCATCTGGGGCCCTCTTACTCATTTATTTTTTTCGGTGTACCCCGTAGAGTTTGCCTGTCTCGATGGTGCACCCTGTTGTTTAATAGCTTTTCTGAGCTTCATATTTAAAGCTCGGCTGATGCCGTGCGTCAGGTTCGTACAGTAGGAGAAAATAATGTGAGATATAAAACAGGAACACAGTGAAGGCACTCACACAAGCCACATGCACTGCTGTTCTAATGTTTTCACTCGTTTTTCTTCAAGTACACTGAATTCATCTCAACCCAGGACAGAAACACGTGGCACCACAAGAAGGCCTTTATGTTTCCAGATAACTTTTTATGGGCCTAAGTTTCTATGGGAGGAGGTGTGCCTTATGCAGCGCATCCATCAAATGTCAAATCCTTCCTTTTGGGCTTCTCTTGTTACCAAATGGTGATTATGGATATCTGGGCCAAACTGAATATTACGTGGGTCACTCATTGTTAAGAGTCTGATTAGAATTCTTAGACACTAGGAAGGAGCAGAGGGCGTTCACAGAGGACTTCTACAACTGGACAGTTTACACTCAGCTAACCAATTAAAACCACCGTAACCATTTTTTTGAATGGTGTGTCATTGCTATGGGGTGGGGGTGTCTGGTCCAGTCTAGGTGGGTGCTACATGTCTAAGTAACATCCACGTGAACACAAAAGTTTCCCAGCAGAAAACTGAATTGTTACAAGATCGAAGTCGATGTTATCTACTCCTCCTGTTGGTGGTCATAATGTTGTGGCTGATCGGTGTACACATCTGGCACTGCACTAAAGGGGAAGCCAATCATCCAGCAGAGAGTTCAGTGAATTTGTCTCCATGTGTTTCATGACGTGAAACTTGATATCGGACCCAGTCAGGATTGTAAAACTGCTGTGAAATGTGCTCCTTTATGTCAGCGGTTTGCTGTGCAGGTACCGTGTGTATTCCTGACTGTGGTCAATCAAGTCACAGGAAATGTCACGTGCACATATGGTGCATGGTCTCTCAAATGGAGATGAAACGTAAAGACTTAATGCCATTTTGGTTTAGATCGTCGTGTTACAGTGTTCCATTCTACCTTTCATAGGGCTTTTTTTAGCCGAAAGACACTAAAATACAATGTAGATCTGAGGGGGAAAAATCAGATGATTATTCTCTTTTTAATTGAGCGGACCCTTTGACTTTGAGCCACTCAAAAGAATATTATTATATATGGGAAATGGACCAATCATGTTTTAAATGAACTGTGTGTGTGTGTGTGTGTGTGCGTGCGTGCGTGCGTGCATGTGAGCGTGTGTGTGTGTGTGTGCGTGTGTGCGTGTGTGTGTGTGCGTGTGTGCGTGTGTGTGTGTGTGTGCGTGCATGTGAGCGTGTGTGTGTGTGTGCGTGCATGTGAGCGTGTGTGTGTGTGTGTGCGTGTGTGCGTGTGTGTGTGCGTGCGTGCGTGCGTGCGCGTGCGTGCGTGCGTGCGTGGGTGCATGTGAGCGTGTGTGTGTGTGTGTATTCTATAAACACTGAGAAAAAGAGATGACAGAAGGTACATTGTGAACAGGTCTTTCATTTCCAGCGTTAAAGGGCATTGTTAAAAGGGTGCTATATAAAGCTTTTAGCGCAGGTTTCATCCTTTTTTTTTCCCGGTCGGCCTGGGTCACCATTCCCTGCGTTCTTCTGAAATGACACTATTCGCGTCTATTATGTCTTGTACTATTCTGAACCTCGCTGCAGAATGAGATGACTGCCGCTGATAAACAACCCCTCAGGACACTTACGCGCCGTTCCCATTCATATTCTGAGAGCAATCTGATGTGGATTTACCAGCGTCCCCGATGAAGTGCTTCACACATCCGCTCAGAAATAAACAAGGTTTTTGAACGCGTGCGATCGATATCCGAATTTACGGCCGGGCTCACTGGGAGGATTTGTGGCGGATGAGTGAGCTCGGCGTTCGTAAAGGCTTATCTACCCTTTAATAATCTGGCAAAAGACAGAGATTTAACACACTGCATTTAATTTCATGGGACATCTGTGAATTGTACATGCGCGTGTTACTTTTTACACTTTTGTGTGAATGAAAGATTGTGGCAGTGCTGCCATCGAAGTTAAATCATTGTTTAAACCTTGGGTGATGTGTTGTTTTGAGCCTTCAGGTTGTTTATCGAGACAAACATTATTGAGGCCACCACGCATTTACCTCACCTAATACTGTAAACTAATAATGTAGTTGTATGGATCTAGACAGACAGGTTGATATTTAAATTTTCTTATTTGTTATTAGTTGAATTGTGCACGAATCTACACCAGTCAGCCACACTGTTTTCCTGCAACAACTGTTTTATTTTATTTATTTATTTATTTTTTAGATATAATTCTTCCAGACGATTCAGTCCTCCTGACTGCTTTGTGGGGCTCCTTATTATGTAGAAACATTGCGCGTATTCCCTTGAGGGGTGCTACTCCAGAGGACTGGGTGTTTTTGTCCTCTAAAATACACTCCTCTGGCAGCGTGACGAACACCATCTCCAGTAGTGTGCTACTTCCCTTCTTTGTAGATTAGGAGCAAAGGTTCTCCGTGCTTTTCAGCGCCCTGCTTTGCATTTCGCTCTGTGGAGATTTTCTATGGCCAGCTGTTACATGAGCTTTGTGTTAACGTGAACACCTTTCCCTGGAGCTGAGAAGATCAGGGTTTTTTGTTAGGGCCACTGCATTATGCTCCCGATGTTCTTCTTTATTTGTGCTTATCAGCCTACAACAGACAGCAGTAGGAGAAAAGGGCAAATTCATTCAAGCCATAGCACCAGCAGTGGGATCTCTAGAATCACGATAGCAACGTAAGCTGTCATCTTTTCCTCTGAGGAATGAAAAAAAAAAAAAGATATGTTCTTCATTTTGGAGTCTGAAGAAGAACAGACTCCGATGTTATTTCAGATCCATTTTCTTCGTCTTCTCAGTTCCCTGAGACATTATTTCTCAGTATCCATAAAGAAAACCATCATTTTAATTTAGATTTTAATTACATTTGTTGTCATCTGCGTTAACCTCAACACAATAGCCCAACTCTAACTCAAATCTAGAGACAACTATCCCTGCATATGTTCTGAAACATGTCCATCTATGCTCATTTTTAAATAGTAATGCTCATGTTAGCAGTGTAAGCAAACTTGACTTGAAGGAAGTCAGTAACCGAAGGGTCACGTGACACGTTGTGCCCGGGTCTCATGCTGTGAGCTAATGATGACTTTGTGAGTCCCTGTTATGGAGCCTGCTGCTGCCATGTCACCTGGTCTCCTGGGAAACCCTGTACTCTTGTAGGATGTGATCTCCCGCTACATCGAGCAGGAATCTGTGCGGCGTGAGTAATGCGAGCTGCTGCTGAATGGAAAATAGTCTTACTACACGTTGATTGTGTTGAGAGCCTAGGAAGGCTTCTGAGCCTCTATACATATGGGCATTGTTTGCTGAGTGTGTGTTGTGTGTTACTCATCCAGTGCTGCTGTTGTTGACTACTAAGCAGCTCCGCTGGAGCACTGTAAGGTCACTAAAGCTGTTCTTACTTGTGCACTCTGTGAGGCACCGTTGTCCCTGCGTATTAGACTCCTGAGGGTGTGAATGCATCGGTACCTGGAGATTACTTTTCTATCACTTAGTAATTAGTCGCTTATTTTAACAATTACTGAATTTGATTAAAAAATATGTCTGAAACGAAATTTGATTAGTGATTAATGTGCCATTCATAGGCATGTGTTTTTTAACACTTGCACAAACAATAAACACTTATTAACATTAATATTCAGTCGTCACATTAGGTTGAGGTTAAACTAGGTTTATCTTTGTCAGAGACGACCACTCTCCGTCTCCATAAACTTCCAACACTAACTTGAATTTAATAATTACCACCCATCTATTGTGAAACATTTCAGGACTATTGGAAAGGCGGCTTCCTGACCACACAAGCTGACACACGTACAATGTCCACACACACGCGCTGTGACCCTCCATGCCACCCTGTGTTGTTTACTCAGTCGAATCCTTTTACACTCTGGTTGAAGCTTAGAATGACTGAGTGGCTGAGTCTATAACTGATGGAGGCCCAGGCCTTCACTGTCGGGTATTTGTGCTGAGCCCGACACTTTGTTCCACACTGGCTGCGCGGGATGGGTGGGGTGGGGTGGGGTGGGGTGAGCGAGTGGGTGGGTAGTGGTCCTGCAGTCACCCCTCACATTCTACACGGGGCCGGGAAAGTCAGGGACGAAGGCCCATCAGGGTGGAGAGGTTGGACGGAGCTTCCGAGCCGCTGCTGTTCTGGGGAATGATCGGCTCGTGTGTGTGTGTAGTATTTGTGAACACAGTCGGGGTGAAAATCCAGAGTGATGCCTTCACAGTGTTTAGTGTATAACCAGTGTTGCTAATTTTATCTCCTCTCTCTCACCCTCTCTTTCACTCCAGTCATAACCAGAGGATCACAGCGTTTCACCATCCTGTGAGTGGACAGATTTCTCCAGAGAGCGTGGACTACATCCTGCAGGAACAGTGAGTGATTGAATTTGTTTTTTGTCTGCGGTCATAGCCACACAAAAATGGCCAAAAAACAAAAAGAGTCTGAAACTATGTTTAGCTTCTTTAGCTGTTGTGAGATTTTTATCAGCTAAAATATTTTAGTACTTTGGTCCATGGACAGAGCTCTTATTTAAGTCACTCTAAACTGAAACAAAAAATAAGGAAAATTTGACATGATTTACAGAAAATCATTTTCTTCTTCTGTGTATGTTGCTTTTTTTATGGTTTGTTATGTTCTTCTTCTTGACAATGACTTTGAAAAGTTCTTAGCCGAGCCTTGAAGTTATAGTGCACATATTTTTCATAAATTTAGCAGAATAAACTTTTCATTCAATGGGCAGATGGGAGATTCTACAAAAAAGTTCAACTTTGTCTTGAGTCATGCCTGCTGGCTTTTAAACAAAGAAATGCAAAGAGGATGAAAAAAGTAAAAGTTGGTGGATTTGTCAAGGACATACAGTGCTGCTGTTATATTGTTTTCTTTGGTGTGTGGCAGAGCTCCACCAGGAATGAGTGAAATATATATATATATATAGCTCTCTCTTCCTGTTAAATCTATCAAATGCAGGTGACTGTAGTCTACTTTAAGTTGCATCTGTTTCTCTGCTTTCCATTTCTTACTAAAAGTGAGCCAGCAGTTGAGAAGATCAGTACGGTTCTGTCTTTAAATATAATGTAGCAGCTGATTAGATTAGCTTAGCATAAAAATCCAAGGTGCAGAAAAATAACTGGATGTTTACAAAGGTAAGGAAAAAATGAGGGGAGCTGGTTCCTCCTGTTTTCTGTCTTTATTCTACCTCACCAATGATGCTTTATCACTGTAAAAGACCCTGTGAGTGCAAGTCCCCCTGGAATAAACAAGCCAGACTGCTTACACACAGCTCTTTAGGAGAGAGTTTGTATAGCACTCGCAAGGCTTTGTTGAGGCAAAGATTCCCTGCCAGCGGCTAAACCCGACACCAGACTTTCACCACAATAGAGGAAATCTCTCAGTTACAAGACACTGAATACTCTCATCTTTTGTAGGTCAATAAGAGAACGGAATTGAAAATGACCCGGTGTAGTTGCTAGAATCCAGAAAGATCCACTGGTTAGGTAATCATAAAATGAAAACGAGTCAAGCAGTGTGTTGGATTTGGAGAGCTTTCTACAAACTTAAGTGTGCCTTGTGAAAAGAAAAACTTTTCCTCCTGACTTCCTTCCTGTGAATCAGATTGGTTTAGCTGGAATAAAACTCAAAATTCAGTGGAAAAGTTTGAAAGTGTTCCTGTGTCTTATTTATTTGCTTTGCCGTTGTAGTCTGCAGTCTGGAACCGGCTCTGAATGCTCCAGCTCCTCTTCCATTCCTCTTCCATTCCTCGGGAGATGTCGCTAAAGTTAAATGTCACCTTGCAGAATACATTCTGTGAAAGAATAAATCTAAAACAGTCGATACAGAAATCATTCCTTTGCGGAAAACGTACAATTTAACATTTGATTATGACTCTTGGAAAGAAAAGGTCAGAAAAAGACTCCTACGGTGTCTAAGGCTCGTCATTCTCCTCGATTTCATTGTTGCTTTTAAAACGAGCTTACACCTTTTTAAACGATTGTGTATGATCTCAAATGAAGCCCCAGATTTTGGAAAAGGTGTGCCACAAAGATCAGTATTAGGACCCCTGTGATATAATATAAGCATGATTATTATTATTATTATTTTCACTCTAATTTTTTATGCCTCTGTCTCGGCCATGAATCAGGACTTTTTCAGGCTACGTTAGCTTGTTTGCTATTTATAAATCTCGGGGAGACTTACAGTTAAGAAATTCAGATTTTTTAGCACATTTTTTTAGCGAGTAAAAATTCAAGGTGTTCCATGTGCTCATGCTGCTGACTGCTAGATATCATTTGTGCTTTCTTTTGCCTCCTGGTAACATCAGTATTTTGATTAGTATGCCTCTGGGTGTGTGATGAATGTTTGTGTGGCTGACTGTCTAGCTGTGGTGATGTGTGTATATAATTTGATCTCAGGCACTGTGGCCATTGATGCCAGTGAGGCTAAATAAACACATTCTGGCTGAGTCAACCTGTGTGTGCTTAGACCTTGGCACTACTTGTGACTTTATAATTTTTGTGTGCATGGAGTTTGCTTTACTCAAACTTGAAAGCAGGTCTTATCAGCTAGAGTAAAAACATCTGTGTGAGCTTACAACACCTTTAAATGCTGCACAACTATATCCAACAACAGCATAACTTTTATGTGACTCTCTCTATCGACTTTAGCTTCCTCCCCTGTCTGGATTTAAAAATGTAAAATGTCTCCAGAGTCTAGATGAAGTCGACTTCATCTAGAGCTTGGGGAGGTGGGATCAGTGCTGTCAACGTACCGGCTTAACTTAAAGTACACTCAAGAACTGAGTGAACCAGGACTTCCACCAGCAGTAAAAGGCCGATCTTTGGTATTTGAGCTACAGCATTTTTTTTTTTTTTTTTTTTTTTTTTTTTGCTCATGGATGATTTAATTATTTTATCCGTAGCAAATGTAGATATATACTTTTTTATATTTTTATGTAAATAATCTATTGATTATTGAAACAAAATGTGCATGGTCTAGGCATTACCAAAAAAACTTCTTATCCCCCTTACTTGTAGAAACTGAAGTCTGTTCTCCTGTTGCTTTTATTACATTGAATCAAAACTTACAATCCATTGTTCACAAAGCTTTTGAATAAAGGGACAAGGCAAATACACAAGTCTTAGAAGTGCCCTAAAGTACCTGTTACACTGGTGACATGAATGAAAGTACATCTTCTTTGTGTTATAAAAAGTTGTTTATTTAATCTCATAGAGTCTCAGATGAGGGTTTTGGTGTTTAAGCTTTTAAAGCCTCAAAGAATGTATCTCCATTGTGTATATGGATATTTTTCTTTAGTTTCTGACACACAAATCTTTGTGGCTTAATGTTGTTTTAATGTTACATTATATCTACAGTTACATCAGCTGTCATTTTCCCAAGCACATCTGAGCCAAAATTAGTTGGTACTTCAATGGAGAGCAGTTAATACAGCTTTTGTAGCTGCTAATCTAACGCAGAGCACACTTTAACGTAATGAAGTTTCTCTGCGCGGGCACAAGTTCTATTTTCTCTTTTCATTTTTTCCCTTCCTGTCATCATCTCATTGGTTTCCATTTCCTGTTCTCCCAATTTCTCCCTGCCCCGCTATTTCTCTGTCGTTTTGCTTCCTGTACTGTCCCTGCTTCTCCTATTTTCTGTCAAAGCCCTTTTTTGTCAGCATTATGCTGATTTTATTCTCTCCTTTTTTCTCCCTTTTGATTCTTCTGACATTTATCCTTTACCTGATCTTTACTTTCTTTTTCTCTTTCCTTCTTTACAAATATAGTCAGCGTGATGTGCATAATTCTTTCACACTTAACTGTTTGAATCACTGCACAGTATGCATGCTGAATACTCACATGTGATGGTGGCTAATTTTGTGGTGGACTCTAATGCACCTGGCTGCTCCACAGAAAATACTTTTTTTATTTTTATTTTTAGCATTGAAAATGAAGCGAAGATTATTTTTTCTCAAGTGGGCAGGAAGTGCGTTTCTGTCAGCCTCCCTTGTCTGGCACTGACCATAAATATACTTCTTTTTATACCACCCTGCATCTGCAGTAGCTGGGTCGCTGAGCTCCCTCATCACTCCACTCACCAGTGGCTCTTTACTGTAATCTCATTTGTTTTCCTTCTAGTTCTGGCCTTTCTCCATGCATCATTCCCTCCATCCCCGTTGCTAATTTGTCTTTTCCTCTTTCCTTTACACCACACTCCCAGTACTGCTCCCTCTCTCTTACCCACTCTTTCCTCCATCTCTCCATACTACACGACGAAGGCCCAGGTTACATTTTTCCTCGCTGTGTTCTGATGGATCTGTCTTATTAGCAGGTACGTAGGCGTGAAGCAGGCCTGTCTAAACCACTCTGATAGCGTGTCAGTACAACACACTTTTCACCTGTGTGTGTTTGGCCATGAAAATAGATTTTTGATAGAAGCGAGGGAAACTGGGAAAGAGAAAGTATAAGTTTACCCAGAACCAGAGAGGAGTGATACCGAAAACCAGTTCTGATTTAGAACCAGCAACACGCTAAAACTGGAACTTAGGTTTCAAGATTATATATTATTCTATATTGATGACGGCCTATGTACAAGTGCTGCTGCTGCCAAACAAGCAGGACTGTGACCTCCATTGACGAGGGTAAGGATAGATGTACTGACTCACTAGCTCTTATGAGCAGCAGGAACACTCAGACTATGAAAACAGAACAGAAAACGTATTCTGTACCAATATTCTCTTGTTTCATCTACTTAGACAGGCAGACGTGAAAGCCTTAGCTCTGAAGGAGGAGGCAACACGACTCTGGCTCCAAGCCAGGAGAAGCATTTTATTAGTTAAATTGTATTATTAATTCAAAGTAATATAACACTCAAGTTATTGTTCGGCGTTTAACATGTTCAAGCGACAGATAATAAAATGGTGTGGGACTACTTTTTTCCAAACAGGAGACTGATCGGCAATAGATGAGGGAGTCGAGAATGAATAGAATCAATAAGCAGATTTGGCAGCTGAATTGATATTTATAAAATCTGCTCAGTTCTCATCCCTAGAAGCAGAATAAAGACTTCACTTGCCTCTATGTAGGGTGCAACTGAGAACCATCAATTGAAACACCATCTTCATAACTGCAGTAAAAGAAATCATTGAAGGTAATGCTTACAGCTTTGGAAGACCACTTAAACACATGAATATGGACACTAGAAATGCAGCTTTAATAAATAATGACTTACCGAGAAGCAGTTCTATAGTTAATTAGGCCTTCTTTTTATGCTTGCCTAGATATCACTTTAGCTGAGTTTAACAAAGCGGTTGTTTTTTAAAATTATTATTATTATTTCTCATTTAGTAAAAAGAGCTATGTGGACCAAAAACATACAATAGCTTGTTTTTAAGAACCAAAATGTTCTCTTAAACCTGTGATCTATACCACAGTCTGAAATGCATCATGCATTTAGAGCTGCCCACATCTGATTGACTCACTCGGTTTATATCAATGTAAGACGTGAACAGGGCATTAGACTGTTCTCCAAATAAAACTGTTGTCATGATTGGCTCCATATAAAGGAATGACTGAAATTGTGAGTCAGCAGAGCTAGTAATCCTGTCAGGGTCCACGATAACTGGAGCCTTTAATCGGCTAAATGAGACTGGGATTGCTGGAGGGTATTTCCTTAAATCACACCACACGAGTGCCAATAACAATAAAATCCAGCAACATCGTACCTGTTACTGGAATGACATGTAGTTTCATATTTTTAACTGTCCCTCAACAGAATATTTTTGGATGAGTTTTCATCCAAGTCGCACGTTCATTCATTCATTCAGTCCTTGTGAAATTCTCTCTTCTCACCTAATTACAAAGTACAGTTCAAAACAATGGCGGCGTAATTACCGTTAATGTACGTAGGAGGCTGAGATTAAATATCCACCTTCTGTTAGCTGTGCACCCTGATTATCCAATTGCCACCGCACCACTGCAAGCAAAAGAAGAAAAATGACGTCGCCCTGGGCGCCATCCAAGCCGTCCATTATGGTGCTATTTAAGGCTTCAATGAGCCTGCGTGAAGCATTCACGGTCCTCACAGAGGCCAAAGCATTTTTATAAGACTTTTATATTTATCCAAGAATGAAGGCTTTGCTGAGCTGAGCTCGTCTTTTTTAGAATGGCCCAGCTTGACATTCACGTCCTTACACACACATTCATAAATTCACTATTGACCAGTGAGCCTCCCAGCTGGAGCAGAGCTAACCTTTAGATTACCGCCGCCCTGTCCACGCGTCATGCTGCCACACTAGTTGTGGAATTTACTGCGGGCGCTCTCACACTCTTGGTGTATACCGCATCTGTCACCTTCAGCTCCAGCTACACCTGTGCCAGCCAGGTTTTTTTTTTTTTTTTTTTTTTTTTTTTTTTTGGTTTGATGTCAACTTTAGCTTTGATGGAGGCACCAGCTTCACAGGCCATCAAAGCCGAGTTGAAGCTCTATCTCAGCAGGGTGCAGGCTGTGTGTGTGTGTGTGGGGCTGGCGTCAGCGGACCTGCTCACCAGGGGTTATCACGGATTAAAGTGGCTAAAGTGTCAGGACTTTACAGCTCCTGGGAGTACCTTATCAGCTCTTATTTTGGCAACAGGAGAGATGGAATAACTTCCGTGACTGCCGCTGGCTAGGTCTCAGTCTCTGAGGGGTGTCTTAAAGTTGGTTCACATGACGTCTGCCTGTCATTCTTTTTGTCCACTTGTCACGGAAAACCTGGAAATTTGTTTTACGGAAGGTAGTTGAACTTTGTGTTTGCTGATAGCTAGGAAAAGGGACAGTTTGACATTTCCTATATTTATTTTATGTTACTTAATGATGCTCTCTCAATCATAAGATGCTTTCTCACTGGATCATTTTGTTGAAGGCTCTGGCTGCTTACGTTACCTTTGTGTATAATTCAAATCTCAAATGTTGTCAAGAGCAAAGCTTAAATATATTGGTAGTGTATGAACAGAACTCTTTTGCTGTCACCACTCTATACTTGCCGCTCTTTCTTTCACTCAAAGCCCATTAAAAATCCTAGGTCTTCAGCAGGGGGTCTGCGGAGGTACTGCGGGGAGACCACAAAATCTTTGGTTGATTAGACTTTTTTTCATATATTTCTTCCTCCAACATACTTTATAAATGGAGGCAGAAGATGCTATCTTTCACTCAGCGCTGTCTCAACACCACACCTTTTCACACAGAGCATTGAGGCCGGTCAATCTAGCCCTCCTGTACACAGTAAGCCCCGCCCCTATCGCTGTTGAGCCAATCACAAGGCCTAGCCTGTTCAGTCCCCACTTGAAATCACATGCTGCAAAATTATCAGAAGAGAAGCTAACAGTGCAGCTCGCTCCCTCAACATCCATTCATCCAAGGTTGGAAGTTGGGTTCTTCTCCTCAGAGTCAGACATCTAAAAGTCAGCTAATTGGGCTATGTTTAAAGTTGAAACTTATATTTATATAGCTTAATATTGAATGCAAAATGATAATAATAATGTATATTTATAAATAGCACCAGGCTGAAAAACGTTGAAAACCCGTTGTTGTTGTGGAATAGGCTTCTTGTTAATGTTTTCATGCACAGGTAAATAGCATCTCAGCCTCCCTCTGCAGCTGGAGATGAACACAATCCTGACTGTTACTAGGGACGCCTCATCCACATTAGCTTCTCTAATCTCTTCCTCTGCGCTGTTATGTGAGGTCCCCTAGTCCTCCAGAAGCTCTTTTCTATTCTCTCTCTACCTGTACACAAATATTTTTCTGTCTTTGACCCTTCCCCTGTGCAGTGGGCATCAGTGTGTTGAGTGCACACATGGTCCTTCACCGGGGTTGACTGTTGCCATAGCAGCAGTGTGGAAAGGAAACTAGAGATATAGATGGAATCTGTCATCTGGGAAAGAGAAAATCTCCCGCCACTGAAGACCACTGACGACATAGCTAGTAGATTGAAGTTTCTTTCTGAGGATGTGATGAGAAGATTGAAACAAGGGTTTCTAAAGAGGGCTTATTTACGTGAACAGAAAGTAGAACGCGTTGGTCTTAATCTGAACATGATGTATGCAGTGGATATTAAGACTTTTGTTTCTCTCTTTGTGAATAACAGTGTAATTTTTCCTATAAAATATAACAATGTCTTGTAACTGTGTTTATAACTATTTAGGAGAAAGTTTAGTTGCTGTCTGTCCTGACATACGAGTTTGTAGTTAAGTTTGACAATGGAGAGCGGATGATTATGTGTCTGCGTTTTGCTCTTAATCATTCATTTTAAAAGTTCTGAATGTTCTGGTCCGTAAACCGTGAGATGAAGGATGGATGTCTAACTGTATTTAAATGTCAGCCGTGTCTGTGTGGGCTGACGATGCTGTTGATGTTTGACACGTTCCTTTCCCTGCTGTATTTTTGTTTTATGGGCGGCTGGGGCTGTGGGAGTTCAACACATGTCTCAAGTGCCATTTTCCCATTTTCTCGTGAGTGGTATCATTAAAACACAGAAAATGTCAGAATCTTGAAAATGATTTCTCTTTCGTGATTGAATCTGCTTTGTGGATTTTCTGTTCAAAAGACACAGCCAACTTTTCCTCTCACAGACATAATGAGTGGAGGCAACCTGCCTGTCTGATGAGCCGACAATAAGTGCCCTCCGCTCCTGCGAAGTGAGATTCATTTGCAATATTCTACAGATTGGACAAAGGGATAAGAATAACACGTATTTCCATCGAGCCCATAAAGAAAATGCTAAGTAAAGCTGCATTTACTTTAAGATTTCACAGTGGTTGCACTGCGTTTGAGCCATCATTAGTGATGTTTGGTCCCGTGTCGTATTTTAGAATGCCGAGCTGGGAGAGTGAGGCTTCCAGTTTATTTTTGAGCTCCTCGCTTTTGAAGTCCCTTCAAAGAAAGGACGTTGGGTCGGTTTGGATACATGACTGTTTTTGATGTTATTGCGCCATTAGGTCGTATCCCTGCACCACGTTCTTTCAGTGGTCAAAATGAGCAGTCAGATATACTCCATTTACTGATTTAATATCGCGCCTAAAGAACATTGGGTCGCTCACAGGTTAACAAACCAGCAATCAAAACAGCACAGACGGATATACAGTGTGTGTGATCTTTCATTAGGAACCCTCTAGATTCGTTGTTATGTTTCCCAACAAGTGTGAAAGCATTGTATTCCATTGTAAAAATTAAAAGATGCGTTTAGTGATGTTAGTTTGTCAATTGTTTGGTTTGCAGAGACCTCTCAGCTCTGAACTCTTTGCAAATCCAAACCTACCATGGTGCCCTTTGGATTTCATTATGGGATGCGTTTCAACCCATACTGTCAGAGAAAACAATACTTATGCACAAAGACAGAGACTCAATTCTTTTCTACCGGATGCTACACAAATCGAGTTTCAAGGTTTCATCTTCATCACAGCACAATACAAAGCAATTTGCCTGCAGTTTGAACAGAATCTGCCTTTGGTTCATGTAGGGAATCAGTACCGAAATATCTCTTACACAAAAAGCCAGAAAAAACTTCTAAATGAGCTTTCTCTTTCCCGTGCCAGATTACGATTCCCTGCTTCGTCACTTATTTAGCTTTCCCTCTCTGTGTCCCCTGTCTCGTAGCTTTCTCTATTTTCCACCAGCGTCCCTCCTGGTTTCAGTCTGCCTTTTCTCATCTGTTTACTGCAAAGAGGTAAACAGATTACAGCCCATTAACTCAACCCCTTTGATCATTTGAAGTAAATAACTGGATTGTGTTCCCTTGGATTTCCAGGAGCTGTGTTACATATAGTATAATTCACAGAAAATTGAGGTCGAGCTCGTCTCCAGCCATGAGATTGAGAGTGAACTTAGACTCAGAGGTCAATCTGGTCACTCAAGACGAGTTCCTCTTTGGCTTCACTGCTGGAGTGAATCGAACTCTTGTAGAAAGTGGAGCCCTGGAAGGATCACTCCTTCATGGTACATCAAAGAACCTGAGCCTCTCATCCATCTCTACTAAGCGACATAATGGTCTTATTTGTCTGGTTCTGCAACCTTTGTATGTCTAGGTCTGTCTGTATTCGTTGTCTGTGCCGATCTCCTCTCAGGTTCAGTAACAAGGTCACCAACACTTCTTTATGACTTTCGAATACTTTTTTTTATGAATACTGGCAATTAAATAAGCTGGATGAAATGGAAAAAAAAGTCCTTAAACAAGTCTGACTTGGATAAATTAATAAAATAATTCAGTAAAAAATGAATTAGGTGTCTGTGTGTTCCCGTCATAAGATGAGCTCAAATTCGCGCCTATATTATCTCCTGATCAAATAACAATGACTTTCCCTGGTATTGATTATTATTCTTTAAAATCAGTTCTATTCAAAATCCTGCTGTGGAACAGCACATCATTTTTACAGTGGCTTTGATGAAAACGCAACTCATTTACATTTTAGAGTTTCTGACCTTTCAGAAGTTTGCATGAAATTCTCTTGACAGATGAATGAAAACAGAGCCAATCTCTCTCTCTCTCTCTCACTCTTGCTCTCTCAGCCCTCCCACATCACATTCAACAGATTTACATTATGCATCTGTAGATAAGTTGGTAACGTACCCAAACCTCCGCTGTGTGGCTGTGCAGCCTTTAATAAGGAGGTCAGAGCTGAGAGCGCTTGCACAGCTGAAGAGGGGAAAATAATTCCAAAAAATTTGAAATATTTTCAAATCAGAAAACATTAGAGCCTATTCATTTTTATATAACTGCTTCTTGCAGCTCCCATGACTTGCAAATGTGTTTAGAGACGTGAGTGCGTATGGATTTATTTGAGAAGACTGAGGCATATATTTCAGAGAGAAATATAGTGGCAGATAATTATCTTGGATTCTTGGATGAAGGAATGCTTTTCACTGCCATTGTTTTCCTCTTTGAAGCTAATCTGACAGATTTACACACATGCTCAGCCCGGTGTCAGCGCATTGGCAATAAAGGAAATCCATCATGGAAAGTCTGAACTGTCTCTCTGCAATAAGACGGCAGTAATGGTGTGTCAGTCATAATGCAGAGATAGTCAGGGTGTAGCCAGCCAGTCATTCACGTTTTATTGGATTTTGCTGCTTCGTGTGTAGCCTTATTAGCCTTCGGTATTAACCCGTAATATTTATGTGATTCACAGCTGTTGCTAATCTTCCCAGTGTGCACATTAAAACAAGTAATTGTACACAAACGTGCATGGCTCAAGGGTAAATTTGTCCAGCAAAATCAAGATAAATTGAAAATACAACACAGTAACTGAAACAGAAGCACATCGTTGGAGATCGTTGGATAATAGAAAATCTTCTATTAAATGGTGTTTGTGTTGGCGCATGCCATCATCTGATGCATGAGATGTTCTACAGACTACAGCTCTGACCTGATGAGTGCATGGCACCAGTTGACCAGGGTTGTAGTGAACCAAAGAAAATCCTGGTCATGAATAAACATTCTTATTTTTCAACAAATCACTTTCCTCCATGATGTCTCTAGATTAACTGATTAGTCATCTGGTAGCTGGATTCATTATGAATCAATCCATAGATCTTATATACTCATGGACATTGACAGAGTAACAGAGACAACATAACCTACCATCATTACGTGACGTTCCATGCTGTCTTTTGAACTGTTACAGGTTAAATTGGATGATTTGTTAGAACAAATAGATTTGAGACAAATCTGAATAAATGTTCAGTTAACTCACTTTAATCTAGCTAACTGATGACATTCCTTGTCTTTTAGGCCTCAAGTTTCCAGCAGATACCTAATAAACGAAAGCAGCGTTAGAGTTTTGCTAGTGCATTTTTAAAGCTGCCAAAACACACGGCCCCCAGTAAAAGTAAATGATGTAAGAATGACCAAAGCCAAAAAAGTAAGGTGTGAAAACTCTTCTTGACGATCAAAGAGAAGCAACACCGTGTTGTTGCTGAATCTATAGAGCTGTGTAATGAACGTAGACGTCGATCTGTACCTGTATCTCAGGCAACCCAAACACACCACTCCCTGCCTGTCTAAAAAATAAATAAGAGCGTGATCCCCGTGGGGTGCCCTGTGTTTCGTGCTTTTAAAAACTCCTGCAAAACAAAAGATTATAATGAAGCTGCTGACAAGAACATCCATTAAAATTTTATTTTAGCATGTTAGCAAATCTGTTTGAGGTCTGGTGGATTTCACTGTGAGCTACACTTATAAGCCACATCATTAAAACCACTTATTGGTTTTGCCTGATATTGTTTAGCTCAACCTTTTGCCTCCTGCAAAATTTGGGTGCATCAGGAAATAGACAAATACCTTCTGAGGGTATTCTGTCGTGTCTGGCACCAGGACGTCAGTGGGGGGATCTTTGGGATCTGTGGGTTGAGGGGAAGAGCCTCTGTGCATCAGGCTCGTTCCAGATCATCCTACAGTTTGGGCTATAGCAAGTTTGGAGGTAAACAACTTGGCTTATTTTTCATGTTTTTTGAGTTGCTCCCAAACTGATTTTGTGGTGTGGAAGGCTGCTTCATCCTCTTGGGGACTCCTGGTCAGCAACATTGTTTAGGTGGGGTGTACATGTCTAAGTAACGTCTACATGAATACCAGGACCACATTTCTCAGCAAAACATCGCATTGCAACAAGACTATTAACGTTATTTCCTTCGCCTGTCACTGGCTGCAATGTTTTTCTGATCGTGTATGAGAATAATCAGTGTATGACAAGCACATGTTGACAATGGAGCTCGTGTCAGATCATGAAGTAATGAGTGTTTTTTTAAAAAGATATTTTTTTTGTTCTTCCTCTCTTCTTTATAGTCGACAATGAGTCATTAGACCATTGTGACGTCTGCTTTGATAAGCCTGGATGTCAGTGTGACTTTGCCTGTGTCGATCCATGAATAGTTTGTTATTGTGCAAAAGGCTTCATCCAGTCTTTTTATCATTGATCATGTGGTTGCGTCGCTCTGTTAGTACAGGCTCGTCTGCCCTCAAACTTTAGAATTAGTCTACTGTGTTACTATTAAGTTAAGATTTCCCCTTTCTTGCGACTGTTTTATAAACCTGAGGTCATATTGTGTGACAGTTGGTGTGAAAAAGAGAAGCACCTCTAAGTCTGTCTTAGCTCTATGTCCCTGCCTCTATCACTGTACCACTCAGAAAGCCACCGTATAAATAGACCTTGAAATTATTACGTCTTCTTTGAGACTGCTGAGGTGCACCATCTTATTAGTGGCAGTAATTAGAAAAAGGATGAGAAAATCGGTTTAAAAATGAGGAGTTCTGGGATGTTCTGTTCAACCCAACATTCAGCCCCTCTCTATCTCCCCGCTCTCTCTTTGAGGTATCCCAGACGAAATGCCTTCAAACACAATACGGATAACGTCCAACGCAAACATTTAGAAGCACAAATTCTCTTTAAAACATCAAAAACAACTTCAGTTTGGTCGTTTACTGACTGAGGCATAATAACTTGGCACTAATTTGTCCTCTTGTGCGAAGCCCTTACACAGCACAGTCCGCCGATTTCTGCTCTTTTATTTTTCTGCAGTGAATGTGGTGCGGCCTATTCATCAGCTTCCTGTTGTGAAGCTGTCACGAAAGGTATTAGGTCTTTGTTAACCCGAGGGCACAAAGGGACAGTAGATCCCGAGCACGTCTGTGCACAACTTGGAAAGATTGAATTCATTGGCCACCAAGGTGGGTACTGCGGGGGCGGCGAGAAAATTTAGGACATCCTGTCTCCTGTCAGGCCATTCAGCTGCTTCGGTGCCAGATGTTGACTGCCTGCTTTACATAACAGTCATGACCTCTACAGCATCCAGCTTACCCTCTCCATTCTTGCCTCCTAACCGTTTACTCAAGTCTTTCAGCAACATAATAAGCTTAATGAGCTTTGATAACTAAAATGAAATCAGCTGTAGGGAGACATCAGACTGATGTTTTTTGTCTAGCAGCACACTACAGATGATTGTGATACACAAAATGAATCAATTTTAGAGCCATACATAAAATATTTGATGGCCACATAGGTTCCCCACCCAGCCCGCTGTCTTTTGGTTTGTGTCTTGATAATAAATGGTCCAGCAGTAAAGTGGAATAAAGGCAGAAACACAATAACACTCTGTGGCTACAGCCAGTGCTGCAGTGCCTCTAGTACAATATGAGCAGAGTCTGGGCTTTTGGCACAAGCTCCCCTCCATCCGAGCTGCATTAAGAAAAAAAAAAAAAAACTCTGAAAAGGTCAAAAGTCCAGCTTGCAGTATTAAAAGCAATTTTATTGTTCAGTATAATAGAGTGAGGCAATGTACTGGCTCATGTAAACTCTGCAGTAACACCCCAGGAAATGTAAGCCACATCACAGTTATGTTTACGCTCCATTATTCTCATGGTCATACCTTGAGGTGTACTCAATTTGTGTTGTGTGTGTGTGTGTGTGTGTGTGCAGGCCGCAGGGTGCTCGCATGATGTCCACACCTATGGGTGAGCAGCTCTCCAGCACCACCGTCAGTGAGGCCTCCACCGCCGTCACGTCCTCCACTGTGGACACCACTTCTGCCTCTAAGGTCAGTCTGCATGTACTGTGTGTCCCCGTCTGTACACTGATCATCCACAATATTATGACCACCTTCCTAACATTGTGTAGGTCTCCCTTGTGCCTCCAGAACAGTTGCGACCCATCAGAGAATGGACATGGTCCTTCTAAGGGCGTCCTGTGGTGTCTGGAGGTCTTTGGGTCTTATGGGTTGAGGGGAGGGGCCTCTGTGGCTCCTCCCACAAATGTTTGGAGGCCAGGTCAAGACTTTGTGCTGTTCTCCATGTTTTTTTGAGTTGTTCCTAAAGCGTTTTTGTGTGTGTGTCTGTGTCAGGCTGCATCCAAATTAACAATTTAAGTCATTGTTGATCTTTGTTCCTAGCAGCTGTTTGGATGGGTGGAGTCCGTTGGACTAATGTGATGTTAAATACAGCAGCATTTCTTACCTCAGATCTTCAGGACAGCCTCTCATTTTTAAACCCAGTATTTTCAAATGCTTTTTTCCAGTTATCTTCTCATACTCCACCTTGTGTTAAGTTCAGATGAAACACACAATATGTTGATATAACAACAGCAAGATGTGCACTAGCGGGACTAGAATTTCTCAACAGTGGAAAAAAGTGAGCAGCCATGATCAGCTGTGTGTTTTCAGCCGAGTATTTTTTCCTGTGCGCTGCATAGAAAAGCATTTAATCAAAACTGCTAATTAAGCTCCTCGAATTCTGTAATAAGCACACTACATTTCCTGGGAACTCGACATAATAAATGCGTCCCACCAGTTCACTAATGAAAAACTTTGAGTGTGAAGAAGAATCAGCTGGAGCCTACTCACCTGCAAGACTGAAAAGATCAGTAAATGATAAAATGAGGCTGATCTAATGAACTCAAATATGTCAGAGCAACACGGGAGTAAAACTAAACCACAGAACTATACCAGACCCTAGGCTGGTCTTGGCTTACCTTGCTAGGCATCTGGATTCTCACTAGATCTGTCACGAGATCACACTGGCAGTCTGTCTTGGCAAGCGTCAAGCTATGCGCTTATGGTTGATCTAAAGTGTCAGTCAGCAGCCTGTGAGGAATGACTGGCAGTCATGGACGTGTTTAAGGTGTGATGACAGTCTTGCTTAGGACTGCTCATTATGTGCATTTTTTCAGACCACAAGAATTGCCTAGTGACAAGCTACGTACAAAGCTTGGCACACTGACTATTTGCTAACCTTTTAAGTTCCTCAGGCTGTTAATCGTTGTGTTTCCTCTTTGCTGTTACCATGTCACACAGTTCATTGATCTGACTGGTTAAGTTTCTTCATGACTGACAGTGATGGACACACTGTTCACCCAATCACCTACCAAATATGACTTCCCAGTTGGTTCCGTGTACCAAACCATCTGGTGTCTGGTTAGTCATTGATCAGTCCAGTAGAACACAGCTGTGCGGGGTAGTGGAACCACTCTTGTGGCCACTAGCTGAACCTTGTTGGTAGCAGTCTTTAATGAGGAATGGGAGTTTAAGGGTCTTCTGTGGTTGATCACGATCTACTTTGTTATGCAGTTTAGTTTGACAAGGAGCTGAACCGGGTTGGTGTAGAAGGCCTGGTTCTACTTTGATTAAAGCTGGACCCTCGTACAGGAAATGATGAAGATGTTCATTTTTACTTTTAAAGGGTTGCCTTGAGTAGCCAGACTCATCTGTTCTTAGAATATCAGTCTTTCATTACAGTGCCTGTTTCAGCTGATCTGGAGAAAAATGAACAACTACATTGCTGTTACTCTTATGTCCATCAGTGCATAAAGCCCGGCCGGATGATTTGATTGGTCTTTCAGATCTTTGCTGGAGCATAATCAGTTCCCAACTGAGAGATTCCAGACCAACCTTTCTAGCTCACAGACTAATAAAAGGCTCTATAGTTTTAGGAATTATATCCACTTCTGTTAATCCTTATTCATTTTTTAGCTTCTAACTGATGTGCTTTCTGAACCTTGTATATTTAGGATCTTAGGCTTTATTCACTTTCCAGGCCTTCAAGCTAAATTTCTATGCATCTCAATCACACCAATAGTGCTGATGGTAAATGTAACAAAACATATTTGTTGGGGAGGCTGCATTTTCTACGCCCTTGTCCCCTTCGTTCTGTCGCTGCTATGTGCCTAAATTCCATTTTGAGCTTCCAAATCCAGATCTCCTTTTGGTTACATTTTAGCGTAACATAAAGCTACCTGGACAGAAACCAGAAAGTGTCTCTTTCTTTATTGTTTATTCAAATTTTCCCCCATTTTCCTTCCCTCGCTCTTCCTCCGTGTCAGTTTGATCCTCTCAGTCTAGATCGTATTCTCTCGTTCAGTCACTCGCACACATTCATAAGCGTACTGAGTTCCGCATGGCGTGAAATCTCATCCTGGCCTATCAACAGGTGCCACGGGGCCAAGATTGAACATGTGTCATCGGGTGTGATACAGAGATGACAGGGCATCCATCACGGCGCCCCGCTGCCGTTTCCACGCCCAGTGTTTTCCTGGCCTGCAGCCCTCCCAGGTGCTCTGGCTCATCAACCCTGCCATTAAAATCGCCTTAGTGCAGACGGCTCAGTCTGACAAGAACAACTCTTAACAAAAGGATCTTGTCTCGGAGGAGAAATGAATCAGTCGTATCACCTCTTGCATAGCACAGTGCTATTGTGAAATTAATCCACATTTTTGAAAAAGTCATATCCATTCGCCTCTAACAAAACATCAGAGGGAGCACCAAGACAGCAATCATCCCATTTCTCCCTGGAGTTATGTGTCACAAATTCTCCTTTAAGCACTTCACTGTGCTGGGTGCATATTTTAGTGATGCTATGCTCATAACCCGCCCGCACAGTTTCTATGGGATTTATCAAAGTCAATGTCATTTTGTGGTTTCGGTTTGTTCTGTTTTCTGTTGTGACTTTTTTTTGCGCATTTATTTGCCTTATCAGTTCAGTGACTGTTAACTGTTAACAAAATAACTCAACTCCACTAGTACCGCTTAAGAATTAAACCCAACACATATTGAGAAACAATGATTGCCCTATGTGTTCTATGTTCTCGGATTTACTGATTAAAGATGCCACTTGTCATTTACTTTCATTACTCCAATCTGCTGTAGGGGTTTCAGAGTAATATAAACAGAACATAGAAATATTGCTAGAGTACAGACCAACTTACCTCTTCATTTAAAAAGGAAATATTGTCAGCACTGCTACCACTACATCTAGTTGCACCTGATGCTCCAAGCCAGGATTTGGGGGTTTGGAACCTAAAGTCTTGGAGGATGTTTCTCTGTGCTGAACATTTGGTGTTTGGGCCATATTTTAATCAACTGTATATATTTCAGGCGTTGTTTCAATAGTGCCGCCTCCAAGTTCAGATTAGTTACACTTGATCCACGCCCACTTCACGTCATTGCTACAGCCCACATCGTTGTTACAAGGCTTTCTGAGTGTTCATGTGTATACGTCCTGTTTTGAGTTTTTACACTTTCTCACTAACACCAAGCTTCAGTCTCAAATTGGTAAATATTTTCATTTCTTTTCTTCACAACATTATTTTTTTCTATTAGTTGTCTAAGACTAAGACTAGTCATATCTCTATCACTGGCCAATATCAACCTAAACAACAATCTGAGCTATCGAACAACATCTGACTTTCCATAAGATGCCCAGAGAGTAAAGAAAAAACATTTAGACATCCTCTGTCTTTAGTGGATCTGTAACATTATGAAACAGGAAAAAAATGTTACACGTCTCTCATATTTCCCATAGTTTTTCATTTTTGTCTGGTTGTATCTAATGCGTTTGCTGTGTCTCTATGTTGTCTGACCCTGTTGTTTAGATAACATTAGCACATGGAGTTACTTCTTAATTTGCCTTTTCTTTAAGTTGTTTGGGTGTAATTTTGTGTGAGAATCTGTCTATTCATATATATATATATACACACATATATATGTATATACACACACACATATATATATATATATACACACACACACACACACACATATATAAAACCAGTGTGTCATCCCTAAGCTCCAGGTGAAGTAACCCAGCCTGACTCTTTGTAGCTTCTCTTAGCCACTGATCACATTCTCTTGTACACTGTGATTAAGTGTGTAGTGTAAGTACATCTCAGCCAGAATTCTAAAGCGAAGGGAAGCACTACTACTTTAATTACCTCACCCTCTCAGATAATTCTTGTCTGGCTGGGGATTTGAACTGGCAGCCTCCAGGTCTCAGACCGGTCTGTCTAATTGGGTGCCATTCATGTAACAAATAGCCGGTTTGACTCTCAGTAACTCACCTACAAGGCAGAGTGCTACTGTTCTGCAGGGACCTCAGCCCGTTCCACAGAATTACCCCCGGCCTAAAAATAGACCACTGCATCGCACACACATACACACAAACGCGCATATTGGCAAACACACACATACAGCCGGAGATAAACATATGAAGCACTCACACACGCACACACACACACACACACATACTGTATATTTACAGAGAATGTGACAATACTGGAGCCGCTCTGTGTCTTTGCATCATGCCTGGCCAACCAGCCTCCCTCTAATTGCTGGTGCGTTGGTTATTTTCCAGCTGTAGATGCCTCCCACCGCGGCTGCCAGTCCCGTATACACACTCATGCAGTTGTCACAACAAATGTATTATTGTACGAGTGAGGGAGGTGGCAGGTCTGATTGGTGCGTATGTGAGTGCATGCGGTGCCAGGGGGAGTAGTCTTTCTACTGAGGCTGGTGTAATGAGATTTCATGAATATGCGCACAGTGTATGAGTATGTTTACAGGTATATACAGCAGGCAAGCACAAACACGAGGATGATGAGGTTTGTTGGGAGAGAGAGACACCAGCAGCAATGGATTTCCTAAACTCATGCAATGAGAGATGGACTGATGTCAGATGTTTGACATTTATAGAGTTATAGAGAGTTTTATCTCATTAAATCTGAACAGTAGTATCCAACCGTTCCATCTTCATCATCTCCAGCTGATCTGAGGTCTGGGTGCATTGACAACAGGCTTAGCAGCGAGTTCCAGATGTCCCTTTCTCCACTAACACATTCCAGGGGATCCATAGGGACTCAGACCTGTTAACATATATGTTGACATATATATATCCCCTCTGACCGTGTCCCCCTCAACTGGAACTTTACCTAATACTACCAGAATGTTAAATAATGCTAATAAATCCCTGTTTTTATGATTAGATAAAACAGTCAAAGAGAGCTTTTTGTAATTTCTTAATTAAGTATTTTGCATTTGCAATTTCCATTGAAGACATACTTTGCTGTTGGGAGAAGGGTAATGTGTGTTTCGCAATACCAATCATATCTCAAATTGTTTGAAGTTTCTTGTTATTGTACAGTGGCTTACATACTGTGACAATATCGTGGGCCTTTGGTGATTCCATCTTTACTTATAGATGTTGCATTTCAGTAAACCAACTTTTTCTTAATATCTGCAGTAGAAACAGGGAAGCCACCTTGGGCCCACATCATTTTTCGCCTTGGGCCATGAAGTTTTAATAATCTGGCCTTGGTCTCACCAAAAGTGGGTTGAGGTATGGTCTGCTTCATCCTGCACCGGCGTGACCTATTTAATAGAATTAGTGCCCAAAGCTTGGCAAAAAAGCTTAAATAAATAAACTTTCCAATATCACTGAAACCTAAAAGTCCACAGCTGCATAAGTTAGCAGTTATTCCCCTGGTAAACCTAAATCAGTGAGGGTGCAGAAATCTTGCTTTAGGACTCTTCAACATCCGCTGGCTGTTTTTGAGATAGAATTTTTGCCCTCTTCTGCCATAGCTTTTTACCTTTTTTGCACAGAAAATGTTGTGTCATCAGTAATTCAGGCGTTGTACCTGACGATAGGTTCAGATCCCGCTGTCTGCTCCTGCTGACAGTGAAGTATTCTGGGAGCGGTGCCCTCACTCTCTTTGATGATATCCGTTCAAGTTCAATGGCCAGACAGACATTCTAGCTCTTGTGTGTCTGGCAGTCAAAGCAGTGGCCTGCAGGTCACAAACCCACTTTTCTAACACCCTGCCTGCCAGTCTCCAGAGGCTTTGTCAATGTCTGACAAATGTCATGGCAACGATGGGCCTCACTGTCACAGGGATCCATTGGAAAATTGTCAGTGCTCAAATAATGGCTGTAATTACTGAACAACGGGGGTAGAAAAAGAGAGACCTGAAAATGGGTAATCATGGTGTGGGTGAAGGTCCCTTCAGCAATGTTATAAGGAAGATTGAATAGTCTGATGAAACACAGACAGCCTATTTCCAACTATAAGCTAATGTGACTCAGGTCTCGCTTTTCATCCCAGTCTTTTTAACCTTTGTCAAGAGAAGAATTACCCCAACTTGTTGTTGCAGTGGCCATGTGTTCTAGCTGATCAGACAATCTAGTTCAGCACCGCCGCAGCAATAGCCTGGCTGTAGAGCAGATGTGTTGGTGAGCTAATTAATAAAATTATTGAATACTTGTTGAATTCTTCTCTTGGAAAACATCTGCACATGTGTAATCCATACGGTTAAAAACACACTGAGATAGTACGGTTTACAACATGACAAACAATTTACCTGCACTGACAACATGTTTGATTGTGTCTCTTCACATCACAGGAAGCTCTTTAACCGTGTTTGTGTGTGTCTGTCGCAGGGCTCCCGGTTCAGTGGGAAGGTGCACACTTTCGGGAAGAGGGAGCAGTCCATTAAGAGGAATCCCAATGTCCCCGCGGTGATCCGAGGATGGCTGTACAAACAGGTCAGGACACTGCCACACCAGCTGAAACACCAATTTGGACATAAACTCAACATTGTTAGTGGGTTTGCATCATGACATTAACTTCATTCACAGGACATTTCCTATCCCAGTACTAACACTGAATGGTACACCTTTCTATTTAAACAGCATTTTCAGAACCCTTCAAAGGAAATCATAGGTTACATGTGTATTTACAGGTACTGTGTAGGAGCATTATTGCCAGCTGGGCTGGCTATGTCAGACTCATCCCGGGTATTAAACATGGTCTTGGAAGCCAAACTTATTCTGCTGCACCTGGATAGTATGACAAGATAGATAGATTGAGGTATCAAAAGATACTGTATTATCATTGCATATAAAAACATGAGTCTTAGTTTGGCTGCAAGTCGTCACAGTCATATAAGACAATAGTCATAAAGAGTCATACACCGAATATATGCCATAATCAAGTCTTTTTTACTAATCTAATGATTATTCTCAAAATTAATAGATTTCTATACAACATGACAAGAAGTAGATTAATTTTTCACTTGAACACCTTCACTGAAATGCTAGCAAATTTCAAAAAATGTTTAGTAACTAATTATCAGGTAATTTCCGTTGTATAATAATAATAAAAAAAAAAACTGAAATGACCCACCAATATCATAGAATATCAAAAGATTTATGATAATACAGCTACTTCATCTTATTCCTGACACAAATAACCAAGTTAAGCTGAAGTTCCAGCTTCATCCAGCATGGCCTAATTTGCATTTTTCTTTCAGTTTTTTAATATTTGATGCACTGACTTTAGTTTTTGGCCTTGTAGAGCACCTGCTGTTAATCACATACAGGCTATCACTGGGGACTCTTTGTTTATTTGAAGTCATACTTAAAATATCTGTAGCTGGCTTCGCTCGGTGGCTGGCCTCTGTACAAAACAAACAGTGAGTGAAGTTAATGTAGAGCAGTTGTATTTTAATAACCACACTGAGACATGTCAACTGTGTGACACTGACAGGAATATAAACCACTGCACATACTATACATTTATATTTATATGAATTAAAATCATTTTTTTGTACTGCTGTGAGCTTGAATGTTCACACACACACATGTACTACGTATGTGTGATGCCAAAAACAACTTACACACAGATAACCGCTATTACAACCAAATGGATGAAGCGCCGTTTATCCCTTTCATCCCCTTTCATACGGATGTTACACGGGTGTAGCGTCATACATCTTTAGCCAAAGTATGAGTATGGATCATTGTTTGAGGTGATTTCATCCCTTTTGCTCTCCTCCTCCTCTGCTCTTCAAATGGCCCCGTTTTCAGCCAGAGAACATAAAAGACAAACCTGCCAGTAAAGTAGACGTGTCAGGCGCAGCGAGCCAGCGAACGAGGACAAATGATCACTCCTTTCCTCCCTCTCTCTTTCCTGTTCCTCCTTCTTTATCTCTGCTCGTATTTACCTCACTATTCCATTCATTACTCAGGTTTCCTGTTGTCCCTCGCCTCCCCTTACTGTTTCTCTGTTTCTCGGCCTTTCTCTTCATCTTACTCATTCCCCTCTCTCGTCCTGTTTAAGATCCACTGTCTAGTTATTGTTGTTATGTCCCGTGTTGTGCTGCTTTTGCATCTCATTATCAGTTCATTCTTTACTCATACTCATCTTTCTCTGTGCAGGACAGCTCTGGGATGCATCTTTGGAAGAGGAAATGGTTCGTCTTGGCTGATTTCTGTCTGTTCTACTACAAAGGTAAGTCTAAGTGTAATGTCAGAAGAAAATGCTTTCGATTCAGAGTAACTGCCTGTTCCTCTACCTTTGCATTTCCAACTCCCCCATGATGAAACACTCAGGAAATTGTAAAATAACAGAAACACCTTTTAATATCACAGATTCAGTCAGCAATTTTCAGAAAGTCTCGAAAAAATCCTGAATGTAACAAACCTCATTCAGAATCTATTATATTAGCCTGCATTATATTCTGCAGAAGTCTCACTGGTGAAAGATGAAATGAGTGAGATCGCCAAATTCATTAGCAAGTTCCTCACACGATCTACACCTACTTACTTACCTTCCCTCTACTACAAGCTTTTAACCTAAAAAAAAAAAAAAAAAGCAACGACCGCAGCCACAGAAACCTGTTGATCTGAAGCAAGCTACACCAGATAACACAGTACTAAGGCAATACATATGCATAGGCATTTTATTTTCACATCTGTTCAGCGAAGTGTTCGAACAGTGACACACGTTTTTGTTCAAGCAGAACTGTATTTTGACATTTAAGTGGCAAGAAACTTGATCCACTTAGTGTGCAAGTGCAATAAACTGGGATTTGAATTGAACTGAATTTGAATTAATATTGTTTTTTTTTTACTTGTTACTACTTGTATTTTAAGCTACATTTGAAAATTAGAAGAAGAATTAGAAGAATGTTAGTAGAATATTGCAATATCGCAATAATATCGTATCGTCACTCAAGTATCGTGATACACATCGTATCGTGAAATCCTTGCCAATACCTGCCCCTAATCTGACCACATTAGTTTTAGTGCAGAATGAATCATGTAGCTGGTAGTCAGACCTAACCAGCCATGAGACGTTGCTGTCACAGTCTTGCTTCTCCAGCATTTACGGGATTACCCTGTGTTGAAGGTACAACCACAAATCTGTAGCAAAACATTTTTATTTTATTTATTTATTTATTTATTTTTTTGTATTTCTATTTATTTATTTTTTTTAGCTTAAATCAAGAAAGAAATGTCAGATAGTATGGCATCTTTCAGCATAAAAGCTTCGGTCAAAACTCAGAAGCTTAAATTGGACTGTGATGGTGACAGATTTAAAGTGAACCGCAGCTGACAGAAGGAGTGGGCTCCAGCTGAAACACACCGCCACGCTCACTCAGCCACACCGCACACTTCATCGCCGTCGGTTGCCATCCCCTGCCTGTCTTTATCTGCCTCTCCACGCCTTCCCTTTTTTTCACCTCCTTATTCTTACCCGATCCTTCTGGGACACGCTCTTCTGCCCCCTCGCCCCAACGGGAGGGTGAAATCAATTCTCCGTCGTTTCATCCCCCCCCCCCTCTTTTCTGTCTTCCCGCTCAGTTCAAAGGTTTCTCCACTCAACATGAAAAACACTTGATCTGTCTCCAGCGCCACTTATCTCCTCCCTTCATCTCTTGTTTTTACACAAACAACATAAACAACCAAACCTAGCTTCCTTTGGCTTTTCATATTATTAGGACTTTATTTGTTTTGTAGCTTGTCTTATTACCAGCCTAATGTAATTGACATAAACAGTATAAGCACAAATATGATAAATATGTAGAAGAAGTCTGTATGTTAAATGAAGTACTGCATAAATATGGACAAACACAGTTGATAAATCAATGAGTTACTTGAGTCCCAGGGGTGCTATCCATTACTGAACTTGGTCTTATCATGTCAGTGTTCTTAAAATCCTGATACAGTGCTGTGGCCTCATTTTTTAAAACCATCTTAAAAAGTGCTCTAAATCTGTGCTGAAGAACCAGCAATTTGCAAAACTGGTATTTATCATACGTGCATATGTACAACTGTTTGCCTTCAGCAGTGATTAATCCCAAGCTCTTAATATAGCAGTGCCTCTGCACCACAAGCCTAATTTACATAAACACGGGAGCCAAATCAACCATCTGTGGTAAAATGTCGGTGATGATTCTCAATCATCCTGGTCATGCCGTATCAAAAACAAGTTTAGTCTTTTACTTTAGAAATAGAATGTAGGTGATAGAATAAATAGAAGTAAACAAGCCGGGGTTGAATTATCTTTAATAACAAACCTCAACCGAGTCCAGTTGTTTGTCTTGGCGTAGTTGCACACTTCTTTGGTAAACCTCTTCCTAGATAGCACAATTATTACCGCCTGAGGTATATTGTCCTATGATTCACACACAGAGAACTGAAGCACGCAAATAATTTTGTTCACTCCCATCAGCCAGGGGCACGACAAACCTAGAACCAACAAGACTTGTTTGTGCATTGTGGAAGGCTTGGGCTTATTTGTTCCGCTTCCCCAAAACAAGAGTTGATGGCAACTGGCGCAGAAAATGTCTTCTGATCACTCATCAGTCATCACATGAAGGTCCCTCCACCCCTAAGTCTGTGCCGTTCCCCCGTTTGATAAGTTAATAACACATGCTGGCTGTTTGTCTACATTATTTCAGTCTGTAGACAAAAAGACACCAGAGGCCGTGTTGTAACATGGTCAGACCAGCTGCAGCGCCCATCATCATGTTGACACTCCCACTCCTGAATACTCAGTCAGTACTCGGACAACACCCACCTTTTAACCCAGCCTTCAGTCTCACCTGCAAATCCGTAACGTTTGGTGACTGTGTTCTGTCTGGGTGTGATGCACTCACATTGACAAAATCTGCAAACAGACACCTCGGGTTGTCCTACGTTGTTGTGGCTGGTAAAACAACAAGTGACAGAACAGGAGCGTTCTTGTGCTGTTTACATGTAATTTAACTCCATTCTTCATGGTGAGGTCTGCTCAGTGTGTTTGCGTGAGGTGAGCCGGTGTTTGTGAGCGTATGAGCGAGACAGGGACAGCCGAAGCAGATAAAAACGCCTCGCCGTCTCGCCCACCATTTAGGGAATGTCTCCTCCAAAGGTCCTTGAAATATTTTTAACCAATTACCCCTTGAATCCACAGCCGCTGCCTTATCACCTCTCGCCAAACAGCCACAGCGCGGGCGCAGGTGCCGCGCGTGCATATTTTCGTGCCGTTGCTAAATTTTATGATGCGGTAGTCGCGGCGCGCGGACGCGGACTCGCCCTTTTTCGCGTACACATCCCAGCTTGATGTGACGGTACCGAGCGGAAAACAAATAGCAGATCTTTATTTATAGACGTGTGAACCCTGAGGGGTGAGGATGTTTTTGGAGGGGGAGGACATTGTGCTGTGACGGGCTGCTCCTCCAGGGTTAAGGCTACATATGGCTGTAGGTATAGGGTTGAGGATGGCATTGGGTCGGTGAGAGTCCTTACAGATATAGAAGAACGAATGTGTGTGTGTTTACTGGATGTAAATGGGAAGGGCAGAGAGAAAGGCGTCCGTCTGCCAGCTGGAGCAGCAGACCTTTAACTCTGTGACACTGGAATACCAGAGTGGTCATTTACTGTTTGGCACAACACTGTGGTATGAGTGACGGCTCACGAGTGTGTGTGTGTATGTGTGTGTCAGTGTTATGATAGCGGTGGCATGCAGTGATGAAATTAGTGGGTGATGAGTGATATTTATTTTCTTCCTCCTTCCTTTCCTCCATATCTCTCCCTCCTTTTCTCACCTTCCTCGCTTCCCTTCCCTTTCCCCCCCATTCCTCCCTCCCTCTCTCTCTCTCCCTCCCTCTCTCTCTCTCTCTCTCTCTCTCTCCAGACAGCAGAGAGGAATTGGTGCTAGGCAGTATTCCTCTGCCCAGCTATGTCATTTCACCCGTGGGACCTGAGGATCACATCAGCCGCAAGTATGCCTTCAAGGTACGCCTTTCTCTGTACTCCACACTCTTTCTGTGCTCTTTGATCCAGTTTAATTCCTGTGAACTCATTGTTGTGCATTGTTGTGTTAGCGTGTTTACTTCTCGGTGTCGGGTTGAGAAACAAAAAGTCACTCCTTCTGAAATGAAGAAAAGCAGCGCAGATTTCCCCGCCTGATCACGTGTGATAAGTGGATTCAACGGGGTTTTTGCATAATTGTCAATTTCCACATTTGCGTCTCTTATTCCGACCAAACAAAACAGTGTTAACTTAAAGTTAAAGGTAGAAAAGGAACAGAAAAATGTCAAAATTTGAGTTTCCACCCAGGATGAAAGAGGCTTTTGATGCAGTCGAACATAACCGCAGGGTGACATGGATAATGAGTTTTATTCCCACCGGAGCCACTTAAGATAAAAATGTATACACCTCTTTCTATTTAGAGCACTTGAAGTTTCCACCGTGTGGCTTTTATCGCTCCTGACAGAGAAGTCCATTAGAAATAACGTGCATATCAGTTTCCTTTCCAAGTGAAAACCTGCCTTGCTGTGGAGGGCCTGAGTAACCCCTGCTGTATGTCAACCAGCAGGTTTGGTGGCACTTAAATATTTCCTCCAGACATATTTATGACACAAGCACACACTCACACTCAGACTGGTGTTTCTATCTTTCCATCGACATAATGCATTCCCCAGCTCTGATCCTAATCATCTCAGGTTAGTGCCTAACCCTAACCTTAACCATATCCTAATCCTCAAAACGAAGACATTTTAACACATTTTAACCTTCTTAAATCACTACATTGAATTGTTACATCATTAATAGACGACTAGCTTTCGAACATTATTTCGAAAATTTCATAAATCTTCTGGGTGACAGTCATAACCCAGTCTAACCAGCCTCAAACCACCACTCAGCGTTGTACAGCACTCACCACCTGTTGTAGCGATGCCTATTACCGCTGATTGTCTGTCAGTGTCTTTATTGAGACCGCCAGGCTCCTCTGGAATGGCACGAAGCTTCTCCATTCCCCCGGGGCACAGACTTTTTGAGCCCAGGCCGACACGTGTGAAAGCAGCGAGGCTTCCTGCACGGCACACACATGTTCACACTGTAAATCAGGACTGGAGGCACTTCAGATTTACACACAAATGCAGTGCATGCACATGGTTTAATTTTTCTGTTGTTGTTGTTTTTTTTTTATCACTAGAAATTTGACACATTCAGTGTAACTTTAAAACAGGTTTATTCCATCAAGTAACGTGTTTCCAAAGTTGTTAAAGAAACATTCCTCTGACCAAAGGTAAGAAGTTTCATTTCAGCAGCAGTCAAGCCATGTTCCCTCCTTTATCCTTGAGCAAGACACTGTTACAGTCACAGTTTGGTATTTTCCAGTGGGCTTGTGGCATAAAAATGGCAGTTTTATTTAATCGTCGTTATTGATAAATCTGATTTGCAACCTTGACCATGACTTCCCTGCTCAGTTACTGGAAAGAAAGTTGCTGGTACATTACTGTTAAATTCAAAAACATGTCGATACACACTTGTTTAAAGGGAATTGCTAAATGATATATTAGTGGTTACAACCAGCAAAATATCTGCCTAATTGAAACTATAGTGACATCCTTTCCTCTTTTCTAAACCGCCATGACTTACACCTTTTCTTTGCCATTTACCCTCCTATTGGTCACAGCATGAATTCCACTGTAATAAGACAGAGCAGGATTCATGTCTGCTCATCCTGTGTCTTTTGGATTCAGACTGGTGGCCTTGTTTTTGTTTTCTCCTGTCAGCCCTCAGGACAAACACTGTGTGATGCCAGTACCATCGTCTCTTCTCCTGCCATTTTTATGCACCTTGCCCATTCTCCTGTTGTTCTCCCAACATGTCCACTGCTTGAAACTGTGGAACAAATATTTTGTTTCCTCTCAAGATTCTTATTCAAGCAAAACCCCTGGGTTATTTCTGATACCAAGGTGAAGTGAAAGTAAAGCAGAGCTGTAAGTGTCCATGTGTGTCTGTTACCCTGGACAACAGGACTGAATCGACCTCTTCCTGCATTTATCATTTCTTTCATAAAGTCCCTATAACTCAAAGAGAGCCCAGCGGATTGCTAGTCTTCTTCTTCTTCTTCTTCTTCTTCTTCTTCATAGTCGCACAACAATAGCTACTCAGTATTCTCATATTCGGGCTTGTATTCCTGCCTAGGGTATAGTGAAAATATAGAGCATAGACCATCTGACTCATCAGTTTTACTCATCGGGAATAGAAAAATCTATTTGTTTGTGTTTTTTTTCTTCTTCTATTTACCACTAATGCATATTTTACACTTTAGGTTTTTAATTTCTCATATTTGAAGAGGAGGTTCATTTTCATTTTCATTTAATACAATTTTCCATGATGTAAAAACAAAGGTGCCTGTTGAGTATTAAACAATCCCAGAGCTCATCTCAATCTTGCATAAAATGTTCATGTACGCTGGAAGCTTTGCAGGAACCTCTGGTCGACGGCTGTATTTCATTTAAACTAACCTGAAACAAGAACAACATATATTGTTCTTATATTGATCAAAGATTCTAACCTGTTTACATGGACACTAAATCAAATGATCTGATATGGTATGTGTCTTTACATGGCCTAATGCAGAACATAATATTTTTGACCATGGTTTTCCTGCCGTGGAACATCAGTTCTTTTTCTCAACTCTATTGACAACACAGATTTAATTTAATAGAAGAGCTGAACGAGAACAGGCAGTCTTATGTTTGTGTTGTATGTCTGGAGTTGTTCATCCTTCATCCTTAAGTGGACAGCTCATGGTTATACCCCGATGTGGCAAACATGCCCAGAAAGGAGCTATTCAATCCACCCAGAAGGAAAAAACACAATTATTTTCTTCTTGAACAAATGATCAGCATGTTCCACCATCCCTCTTAATCTCATTGACAGTTTATTCTGACCAGGCCTGGTTACATGAGGCATATTTGTTCTGATTGGGCTACTGTATGGATCAATAGTGGAGCTCTAGTGTCCATGTAAACTAGCAGGTGATGTAGAAGTGTACGGTGTGACATCTCTGTGGGGTGTGCAGCATGCCTGTGAAAAATTCCAGCTGCAGCCATGATACCAGGTGCTGTCAGACATAAGACAGATGTTATATTAAAAAAAAAAAAAAGGTCTCTACATGTCAACTCCAGCGACACCCCACTTAGCTGCCCCAGCAGGCTGACGGTGGGTATTTGGGCCGGCTTTGAGTTTCCGAATGGTGCACCTGCTGACTACTAAATCAACCTATACACAAGTCAAACCTTCAAGCTCCCGTGACAACGTCCCGTCCTTCACCCCCTCCCTCCCCCTACCTCCCCCTATTCACCGAATCCTCTTCCCTCTCTTGTTCCCATTGGCTGGCTGCCTGACTGGGACTTCCCTCCCTCCCTGTGAGTGTGTCGCGCCGTCCGGTGACAGTCCTCCCATAAATAGGTACTCTATGCTCTCATGTGCTCTCTCTCCCCTTGCCACATGTGAACCTTATACATATATTTTTATATATATATATACATATGTATATATCCTTGTTTTCTGCCCGTTGGTGTGGCTTTGTTGGTGCAAACCGAATATACAGCAGCCTTGTATATTCCTCTACTTTCTGATGCATGTCTTGAGAATAACATGTCCCTTTGGCTGAAGTGGTTGTGCTGCATATTTCTGTCCGTGTGCTCTGTCGTATTTAATTTCCCCTCTTTCTCCTCCCCTCCTCGTTATGGCAGTATGAATCTTTCTATGGTTTTGGGCTGATCGTTCATCTATGTGCCCCTGTCTCCTCCATCTGTCACATCTACCGTACCAGCATGCCGTTTTCCGATGGCCTGGAGAAAAAACTTTGTGTTGTCGGAGCTCGCGTCACCTCACGCTACTGTTCCGGAAAAACGAACAGCTGAAAAGTAATGTCTGAAAGCCACTCTAGATGGAGGCTATGCAGCCTCCCAATCTGTTTTTGTTGTTGATTTGTCCAAAACAGCTGCTGCTTAAGGAAACGCAGGAGCCCAAAAAGCTGTTACAGTCCAGCTCGCGAACAGGACTTTTTTCTTCTTGCAGATTAGAACCGCCGTTTCACATGATTTAGAAGTGAGACACCCACGAGCTATTGTTGTCTCCATTTGGATATTTTCCAGTGTAAATTCATTTTCTACTGTAGCAAGTTCAGGAGAACGTACCTTATCAGCAGCTTTGTGGAGCCCTGGCTGCTGGGGCTTATCTCCACGAGCACAATGACTCTTTAAATAGCATCTGGACAAAGAGAGAGTGTGTGTTTGTTAAGGGCTGTCCACGGGAATGGGGCAGTCACTGTTGTGAGCTTTTGCGAGTGAAAATAATGAGTGATATTTTCAGGCTGCAGGGGGAAGAGCGCGGGAAAGGGAGGAAGTGATTCAGACTGGAAAGTAAAAGGCAAATAAAGGGAGGAAGCGATATGGTAAGATGGAGAGAGGACATTAGTGACATAGGCAGCAGAAAAAGAAGGTGAGAAAACAGTGGTTGCTTGTGATTTTTTTTTTTTGAAAGCATGGGAAGTGAGCAATCAGAAACACCCTTAAAACTTCCACCGACGCCCCGCACAAACAACGGAGAGGAAGAGAGGCCGAGCTGTGTACGGATTCAGCGTGTGGGTGTGTCGGTCATGTACTCAGAGTTGAATGACCCACTCAGCATTCCTGCTAAAGAGAGGCAGAAACTCCCAGCGTTATTTTAGGCTGCCGCTGGTGTGTGTTGTTATTGTGTGTATGTTTGTGTGCTCTGACGTGACTAAAATAGGGATAATCTAGGGCTGGTGATCGGTGATTGAAATTGACAAGCCTCCTAAATGTGTGCGTGGGGTTTGGTAGAGGCTGCCTGGATGTTCACTCTAATCTCCTACAAAAAGTCATTTTTATTCATTCCTCAATGTAAAAAAACAATGGGAGATGAATTTTGTAATTAGAGAGAGGATTAGGAAATGTTCCTGTGATTCAGACTGGGGTTCAAATTCGGTTTATCAGTTATATTTCAGTTCCAAATGTGTGTCCGTGCCTCTGGGCTGTTCTTGTGTCGATTGCACGTGCCTAAACATCTGACTAGCCGCACAGTCCTCTGTCTCCCATCAAGCAGCCTGTCCCGTCGAGCCATGAGAGGCAGTCCATCAGAGAGCTGATGGTGAGCGAACAGGCGTGTTTTGACAGCTGTTTCCTGAGGATGCTGCGACGCTTTCGTCGAGGTATTTAGAGTGTTTTGGACACATTGAGCGTTCACTGCTTAAGATGAGTAGCTGCTAACTAGTTTCCCTTCCTGTTTCCTTCCCTCTCATGTACCTTGACACATCTGCATTCCTAATAGTGACATGCTCAGTGAACCCCGGCGACAGTTTTCTTGGGGCAGCATTGTAGATTGAGTATTTATTGATGTATTCAACATTCAAGCCGTTGTCAAACTGCCTCATGTGTAATGGCTGTTTTTTGGAAGAATCAAACAGAACTTCCAATGTCCAGGAGACTTTCTGACCTTATCACTGGTGTGGCTTGAAGAGAACTGAAAGACGAGAAGCGACTGAGGCAATCATCAAATGCGTGTCTGTGTAATGTGGTTGCCAGTAGGGGAAGACAAAAGTTCCACATTATCTTATGATGATTAATGTGTCTCTTTTCTTTTATTATTCTTCAGCGTCGTATACTTTAGGTTGAAAACTTTGTGAAACCTCCCCAACACGAGAGCCAGGGATAATTTGTGTATCATATCTTTTGATAAAAAAAAAAGACAAAAAGGCAAATTATTTCACAGGCTGAAGCCAAAGTCAGATCAGCTGCTGGTTGATTTTCTGATTAACTGACTAATTGTCTCAGTTCTGAAAAGGTCCAGTCAGTAAAACCCTTATCGGAATAGAAAGCTAAATAGTCCTGATTTGTAATTTTAGAAGTCAGTTAAAAGATCATGAGCTCGTTTAGCCTGTTTATTGTGGAAGTGATCGCGGTGTCAGAAAACTGCCTCCAATCACCAAACGCATTTGGAATAATCTCCTAAATAATGAAGACTGGTCTTGAGGGCATTGTCAACCTTTGCTCACCTCTGCACAGAAGGTTTCTCAGTTCATTAAAGCATATCCTCCCTTCTGTCTGTCCATCCAAACATTACGAAAGAGGTAGTTCATTACCCAGGTTATTGAGTTATGGATGAATCAAGTGTAGCATCACAGTCAGCTCCTATAACTTAAGTTATCAACCAGCGTCTGGGTCAAGCACATGCTTTAGCATGGTGAGTCAGGAGATTATATTTTAATTTGCTTGCTGAGTGCTCAGCTTTGGACACTGAAATGAGCTTGTTTGAGCATCCAGACAGCAGCACTTTTAGAGGGGAGGTGAGTTATCATATTGTTTGTGTTCATGTCTGGATGTGTGTCTCTAGAGTTTATACAGAGTTTATGGCAACAAGGATGGAACAGCAGGGCTGGCAGTCTGTTTTATTCATGAATGTGTTTAGCGCGTACGTTAAACTGAAGTGGGAGTGATGCTGTGTGTGTCACCGACTGTCACGCTGAAGACAAGAAGCCAAGCTGCTGTGGAATCACGTTACAAGCCTAGTGGAGAAATCACAGGGAAACGGTTGTGTTGCGACTGCGCTCCATACTCACTAACTATCCTGCATTCATTATTCAGAGAATGAGTTAGAGTAGGGAAGATTTAGTGTCTAATTACTTACATTTACATGCATCTGTAGTTGAGTGGGCACTCTCGTTCGTCTCCCAGTTCCAACTACTGTACTGAAGGAGTGAAAGAAGGAAGGAAGGAGAAAAGCAGGACATTAATAGAGCTGTGCTCAATGGACTGCATCTCACTTTAAAATGAGCTCTGATAACCCCGCACTCACAACAAGGACATCTTTATTAAGCGTAGCCAAATTGTGGACATTATTGAGACAGGACGAGACAGGATTTCAGGCCGGTTACTGTAAACTGATTGATGATTGATAGTGAATTCAAACAGCACCGTGTTGAGTTCTGACTCAGCAGCACTTATATAACATGCCATATAAAAGATCAATGAATCACCAAACAGAAAACCTCTTGGTATCAACCTCTGAGGTCTCTCTGGACTTGTATTGTTCTGCCAACTTGCAGACATAAATCCATAGTAGGAGAGACAGATCCATACCGACGGTAGCCTCGGTAGACCACGATGCAGTGCAGCCAGAAACATGTTGATATTTCCGAAGGAAAAACATCTCTCAGTTTTGCTCTGCCCGGTAAGAATAACTCTCTGCTTACTCTACTGTTGCTGGTATTACTGCTGCCTCCACCTACACAAGCAGAATAACCTTTTGAATATAACTACTCCTTAGGCGTTCTGTGGGCTGCACATACTGTACTCTGGAGAAATGTCTGCCTGCACTGGGTATAATAATTTGGATTTTAGGTTTTTAGGTGGCACTTAGGGCAGTGGAACAAGTCACAGCATTAATTCATAATTCATTCATAAGTAAAAGGTCATTAATTCATCATCAATGCTCAAGATGTGTGTTGGAATGTAGTGAGTACACATTGGTGGCGCACATTCTGAACTTTGAGTAAAGCTACGGATTAGGCTTTTTGTACAGCTACTGTTGCTTTTCAGACCATTGGCATTTCTGTCTACCTTATTTTGGGAGAAATGTTAGAAATATTTTGCCGCCTTCTTAGAAAATATCTAAGCAGACGGCATGATTCGAACGGAGACCGTGAGGAACATTTTGGGCTGGGGGTTCTCTTTTCTAATACTCACATTTTCTATTTTCCATCATGCCTATATACCTTTCCTCTCATTTGGTCAAAAGTTGTGGCTTTATTGGTCGTTACTGGCTGTCATTATTGTCTCTGTATTTCTACTGTGTGATATCCTTCATCGGCTCTTTCAGCATTGGTCGGTGCTTGTGTGGCCCCTGTCGTTGTTTCTCTGGTTGGACAGCATGACGTCGCCCTGTCTGTTTGACAAAAGCTGAAGCTCATCTAACTCACTGTCTGTCAGGTGATTCCTGCGCCTCTGTGACCACCGTTTGACCGAGCCTCCTTTCTCTTCCTGTAGGCTAGCCACACTGGCATGCGCTCGTACATTTACAACCAGAGCTCTATGATTGGCTCGCAGGCGGAGCACACTGGGATGCGGACGTATTACTTCAGTGCGGACACCCAAGAAGACATGAGCACCTGGCTGAAGGCCATGAACCAGGCGGCGGTGATGCAGAACCACGGCGACACACTCAGGTAACGATAAACACACTTGACCAGAGTTCACTACCCTGAACCAGGCAACTGTAGAATCGCAGTAACTCACTCAAAGCAAAAAGACAAAACACTGATTACTCCATTTTGCACCAGGAGCTCCCTCTTGTGTTTATTGCAAGCGTACATTATTATTAAGGTGAGCATTTATTTAGTCTTCTGTATCCGATATTCTCATGGTCTATTCTACTCTATCATCAATGTAGATTACACAGATGTATAACAGTGTACACGTTTGAAACAAGAACAGCAGCACAAGTGTTATAACTAGAAAACCAACTCTTGCATACACACATACCTGGCTTTCTCTTCATTAATTGTTCATAATCTCACGAGGCAGCCATGTTTTCTTAGCAGCCGCTTCAAAAATTCTACACAAGTGCTTTGAAACTCAGTCTCAGTGATCGTCTTTAGTTTATAGTACTGTATGTGATCACTGTAGTCCTATCAATACACACCTACTGGAACGTGTTGCTATTTGATCGCCTCTTATGTGACAAAAATGGCAGCGAATCCTGGAAAAGCGTCTCTTTCCTCGGCCTTGGTATTTGTGCACCTGAGTGCAGTGTATTTATTTGTGCACTTGGTTACATTCAAAGCACACATTCTGATGTGGGTCTTTCTGAACAAGCAGAGGCTTCCGCTATGTATTATTAATGTGTTGATGAGGGGAGGTGGCACAGATCAAATGCATGGCTCACTGGCAGCCGCAGACTCCCGCTGCCTGCACTGCTTCATTTTCATTATTTTGTTTTTGGCAGGGGAAATCCCCCAAGACTACACATGTAGTTGGTGAATGACAGAATGAAAACCAAGCTGAAGACAGCCTCCAGTTGGGAGTTTTCTAAACCTTTTTTTCACCCTTTTTCTCAGTGTTTTCTTGTTTGTAGAAAGTAACAGTAGCATTACTATATGCTGTCATGTTGAACTTCTTTTAGATACTATATCATACACTATATTAATGCTATATTAATAGTAAGGTTACTTTTGCAGTGGGCAAATATCTATGTTTAATGCACATTGATGGAATGCATTACCCGTAACACTGTGGCCAATCGCTATAGTGCTAATTTTACAGCACTTGAGGCTGTCGAATTCATCATTTAAATGTAAACTTTAGTACATGGATCACTGAGTGCCAGAGACTCCAGTCCTTCTCCAGGTTGAGTGCTTCTTGTCACATGGGATTTCAGTAATGAGTTTAAAATCGAGTTATGTTTCCATGGCTTTGCTTGTCACTTGGCCTCTTTTAAACCCGCCTGTATTGTGTATTTAGCCTTGTGGTGAGGCTAGATGTTTCTCTTTCATGTGACAGTCAGCATTTACTTCAGATTTAGTTCGGCACAGGAGACGTAGGGAGATGCTTAAACCCCTGAAAACATGGAACAAGATGAAGTGAAGTGATCAAATATCAGCAGTGTTGGCTTTTAGTAAAAGACACTAAAATCCTTTGAGAATCGTTGTAGTGAATTAGCTGAAACTCTCACAATCTAGACAAGAAAGTTCCAAAAAGAGTGTAAAAGGCCAACATTCATCCGAGCTTGTGAAATCTCTACTCTCCACAGACCAGCTGACAAGATAGAGAAGCTGATGCAGCAGGCTGTCCCTCAGACAAACCACGTTAACCACAACAACACCAAGACTTCAGACGTTGAGCCCATCATCCATAAGGTTTTCCTGGAGCCCCTACGCCATGACAAAGGTGACAGAGAGGAGATGTTCAGCTTTCACAAAGACTCTCCTGGCACCATCACGTTGGAGCAGCCCATGGGAACCATGGGCCTGGAAATGGACACTCACACTTCCCTCCCATCCAATCCTGCACCCTCCGCCCTTCCGAAGCCTGACCACGGTTCGGTGTCGGCGCCGGTGTCAAGGGTGCCGTCTCGTGCGCCGTCGCGAGGCGCCTCGACTTTGCCCTCGAGGAACGGCCTCGTCTCCACACCCAGTCCCATCCTAGAACCCAACGGGATTGCGGCGGGGACGTACCAGAGGGCCCCGGAGACGCCCGTCACCAACACACAAAAGTTGGTGCATAGGAGGGGTACTTTGGAGAAGGTGGAGCACTGGGTCAAAGTGCAAAAGGCTGAGCACAAAGGGTAGGTCACCGTTAGTGATTCATTTTTGAAGCCGGTTTGATTGCATTGACGTATCACCTGAATTTTGAAGCTCCCATTGGCTTCTCTGAACTTTTTAGCAGTTGCTTTGCTATCCAGCTACGAGGTTGCTGTTTCTGTTCACTTTGGTTGCATCCTTTCAACCAGTAGAAAGCAGCTGTTCCCAGGTGAACATATTAAGGGATTTAGCAACTCAGGAACTCATGTTCTTCCACAAAGCTAAATGAGTGAATGAAAAAATAGAGAGCTTAATGACTATATGACACTACAAAGGCTACTTTGCAGCAGCAGGGCATATAAATACTTTGCTAGCAGGTTTACTATATCAGTTTGAGAAGGGATGACATGCAACACTAGTTGTATTGCTCTAAAGGGTGACAAAGCCTTAAATTCTGCTTTCTATAGACTTGCATTTTAACTTTCAAGAAGATAAACTTTCTTTTCATGCTGTTCCCACCCAATAGCCCCCCATCCAGAGAAAACACCCTCCCTCGTCGCACCCCACCGACGCAGCACAAGTACACCTCTATAGACGCCTACCAGACCCTGCCAAAAACCCCTCGTCAAAGCCCCCTGCCCAGCCGACTCGGCGAGTACAAGTACGCCCAGGATCGTCTGAGCCACTTCCGCCTCGGCCCAGATCATGGCGGCTCGGGGTCCAACACTGTCTGGCAACTGTACGAGTGGCAGCAGCGCCACCAGTTCCGCCACGGCAGTCCCACGGCGCCTCTTTACACTCCGGCACCAGAGTACCCATACGGCCCCCGGCCTCCATCTACTGTGCCTCCCTCCTCCTCAGGTCCAAGGACGGAGGGGCCTCCTCGCTGTATATCGGTGCCGCCCTCCCCGGCAGACATCCCTCCACCGGGGCCTCTGCCCGGCTCCAGCCGAACCCTCTCACCCACTCGGAGGCCGCACACGCCCGCTGAACGGCTGTCAGTCAAGCCCGTGGGTGATATGTCAGTGGTGGACATCCCTATCACTATTTCCCCCCGTAGGAGCAAATCTCAGATGTTCAAGGTAAAGTAATGTCTCAAAGAATCAGAACAATATTCACATCAGATTGTTTTAATGAGCACCCACTCCTTGTGTTAATGGAGTCATACTTCCATTGTACTCATTTAACTCACATTCTTACCTAAGTCTGCTATTAAATAACAGTTCCTAATTGTCCTCGGGAAGAAATTCACTTTTCATGCACTTTTAACATCACATATCATCACACAACATCCACAGAAAGAACATGAAAACATGATGTAGTTCAGGTTTATTGATTATATGTCCCCACTGACATGAGTGGGAATGTTCACAGCCCATATTTTGTTCCTACTGTTAAGTCAAAACTATCAAATAAAATATTTTTTTCATCTGGAACAATGTCAGTCAACCTGATATATTCAGGACGGGTGTTGTTGCTGCGCTTCTGTGAGCAGAATAATTGTTTTAGTGCTTTGGGAGCTACAATGGCAGGTGCATCTTTAAGACATCTAGTCTGTTAAATTACTCCAACTGCATCTACGATCAGTCAAATAAAACAACAAAGGAAAAAAAATACACTCTGTAAAATGATAAATGTATTTATGCATGTATAAATGCATTTGTGGCATTTATGAAAATCACCAGTCCCTTTTTATTTGAATACAGCTTAATACTGAGGGAAGAATTATGCAGATTTACACCCACTCTCCCACTTTCCCTGGGGTTTCATTCTGGCCTGAGATAACAAACAATACGGTATTTTGTTATCAAGGTTATGTTAAACATCTGAAGCCTGGCCTTACTTGGAACATGCTGTTTTTTAATGCAGTGATAGTAGAGTCCACATTGATTCTGTGATATTTATATAACTCATATTATACCTAATAATAGTGATGTCTCAATCGGACTGAGCGCACAGTCAAGTCCAGTATTTTGTATCTGGTTTATATGTGCTTTAAATGAAATGTTAAGATTATAATTACGCTAGAATGCTGGTCTAAGCAGAATTGGGATTTAGCATTTGTGATGACAGTGTGACTTTATTGATACTAAGTTTCCTAGCTGGTTATTTAACTCGTTAAAAGCATCCAGTATCCTCCTAGTGTTTTATATTGATGAAGGAAACAAACACTCCTTTTTTTTGTCAATATACTTTACATTTTTGTTGTGCATTTTGCACTGAAGAAGTCAATGAAAATCTTGTTTGGAGGCAATTTTTTTCATAGCATATAGATCTGCAATGGATTGATTTTGAAGTTTGTTGTACTTTATACAGTTGCACAGTCCACTCGTAGCCTCCAATCACCACGGACAGAAAATTGTTGAAAATTAGTTTATTTTTTTTACTAATTTCAAGACATGCGAATATGAATTGGGTGACATTTTCTTAATGTTACTTCCCCACTGACTATATAACTATGTTGTTGTTGTTTTTTGTTTCAGACCACCACTATTGACAGACGGTCAATGCCTCCATCTGGCTACATGACACACACAGTCAGTGCACCCAGCCTCCATGGCAAAACGGTACGTTCCACAAATAAATACACAAACATATACGTTTACTGCAGTTAACATCAGCTCTACATTTATGTTATTTAGTGGATCTGTTGGACATAACTGAAACTGAGAGGAGGTATGATAGTTTAAAGAGACGTTAGATTTTTGAGGTTGTAAATGCTCTTGACCAGATGAGGATTGATTCATATTGTGCTAATCTCTGGCTGTGTGACTTCAGTATATTGCCTTGTGCCTGCCTTTAGTCTCAACCCCATTAATATCTTCTTAATATACCTGCAGCTCTGCTCGTTCGAATAACAGATCAGATCATAGAGCCGTGAAGGCAAAGTTACTCATTTAAAAGAAGAGATGTCTCATTTAAGCTCTGAATGTCGTGTGGTGCTGTGACAGCCCGAGGAGCTCACTCTCCTCCTCATTCAGCTGCGCCGACACCAGGCCAAGATGGCCTCCGTGCGTCAGCAAACGTTAGCCCAACTCCAGCGGCTCAATGGTCCCAAAGAGCCCTTCAGTCACAACCGCCTCTTCACCGCCACCGCTAGCACCAGTCCCCTACTCAGCGCCAGCCCCTCTCCTGTGTCCCACCTCGGACACCTCGGCCTCTCGGCTCCGCTGGGCACTTGCAACACCCAGGTGGGGGCCCCTGTGGCATGCCCACCCATCCGCCCCTCATTACACATGGGTCTGGTAGAGGTTACCACTAAATATTGTGCAGGGCAGCATTACACTTCACAATCATTCCAATTTTCTACTAAAGCAGCGAATTGAGAAGATTTTCCTATTCAGGAATAATACTCAGTAATTATAACATATTCATTTTTTTTTCATAGTCATTTTTTTGCTCATTGTTAATGACTCTAATTGAACATCATTTTAAATGTCATTTGTCTACCTTAGTTTCGAAGGACAAATTGTGATTATAATCTCATCACAAGATTTTGTGAAAAGCATTTCTTGATTTTCATAAAATCTATAGTTGGCAGTCTTCCAGGCATTTCCTTTAGTACTACAAGTACTTAAGTACTTCAAGTGAAAGCAGACAAATTCTCTACTGTTTGTGCATTTCCATTTATGTACATTCATTTATGGATTTATTCGTTTCTGGATGTTCTGGCTCTTCAGCTGAGAACACATTACAATACATAAACAAGTTTGGTAAATCTATTGCTTAATAACAAAATATCAAAAAGATGTAATCACCTTTAAACTCAAAACAGCTCTTACATGAGCAGAAGTCCATCATTGCAACCCCGCTACCAACAGACGACCAAGAAACGCCACAGGATAATCTGCACACATACTGCATCAGCTTTCAATTCCTAATTTTTCTTCATCATCTCAAAAAATGCTATAATTTCACATTTTCTCCCTCCTTTCACATCTAAACGCACCATATCTTGTACTTTACATCAGTGTATATAAAGCAAAAATAAGTTACAGCCACAGCAGTGTGCAGGTGTCAGTATATTAGTGGCAACCTCTACAACGAACGCTCCCTTGCTTTATTGTCAGTAAACTCCGGCCTGCCTGACAAGAACCATCCAGCCTCTTTCCATGTGCTGCTCTCGGCTGATCTGTTTCCATACCGTGCTTCTATTGATATTTTCCATGGCATGTTGTGCTATCTCATCAACGTCAACAAGCGCCATCCCATGCTTTAGCTAACTGGCAGCGCTGAGGATGTGTTGATCAGTTTGGTCCTCTGGTACGTGATTTTCGCTTGTACTGAAGTCTGTTTGAGTGAGATCTGGTTTGTCCTTTTGTTTGTTGTAGGAGGAGTGAGTCGACTCCTTCAAACGTGTAATAGATGGATGCATTTTTACTGTATGTGTAAGTGTGTTGTGATGCATGTCAGCGCAGACACGTAACAGCGGTTCAGACATCGTGCTCCATACATAAATCTCACTGCATCAGAGGAGGAGCTGTCGCTGATGCTTCTGTCAGATCTTCCTGTTCGTGAATTGTTTAGTTTCAATAATGCGAATCTGTAATCCACGCTAACATGTTTGTCACCTTTTAGAGTGATGACACCTACATGCAGCTGAAGAAGGACTTAGAGTATCTGGACCTAAAGGTGAGAAACACCATGACAGACATCTGTTAGTTAACTGATCTACTTACGCCAAAGTGTCCTTCTTTTACTGTGTCTTTTCTAGTTTCTAATGTCTGTAGATCAAGCTAACACACTTGGTGTTCTCTTACTGACAACCACTTCTATCACATTGGCCCTTATTGAACCAAGACAGCTACAAATGTCGTAGCTACAAATGGAGACGTTCACGCTTCTGTGTGGGACTGAACAGCCCCGAACAATTGCAGTGATCTTCTAACTCTTGAGTGGTTTTAGAAGCATCTCACAAAAGCGGCCACCATTTTGTGACTGCGGCTCTGTGTCTTTGTGGTTTTGACTCCCAGATCAGAGCTCTAGAGCCCCTGATCCTCGCAGTTCACAGTTTACTACTGCACTGCACTGCTGGGCCTCTCAGGCCTCTAATGAACGTAAGCTCTATGTGTACATGTGTACGTGTGTGTGACTGTATCCAGTGTGTTGGAAGATAGTAAACCTGCGCGTAGCGCGTCTGTGATTGTGTGCATTTATGCTTGAGCACGTGTCGTACAAGTGAGGATGCTCGGTCGTAGTCAGCGTGTGCTTGAGCGTGGGTGTTAGAGAGTCCATCTTCTAGAAAGACCATCCCATTGCTTACAGCACTGCATTCACAGCTTGAACGGCATCAAACGTCTTTTCCCTCCATGTGACCTTTGGCCTTCCCGACTTCGCACGACCCTCCACCCTGTGGTGATGTTGACAACGCTGTTGAACGGTGGGCATGGGATGGCTCGGCAGTGCATGTGTTGTGGCTGTGGCTGTGGCCCGGTGGTTGAAAAGCCAGCTGCTTCTACCATCGTCTCTGAAACGCTGCACCTTAGTGACAATGGGGCTCTAAATGTGTCTTATTTCTTTTTTTATTCTTTTTTTTTATTTAAAAAAAGGAGCAGAAAAACTCCTAAACTAATATTTCCAAGCACTATAAAGAGCTGTTGTCAATGAATTTAGTTGGATTTTTTTTTGCACCTTTAATCTTTTAATCTATTAGGTGTAACCCCAGAAGAACTGAGGCAGTCCATGGTGTGTTCCTACACTTAAAAATGTCCTGTTCAGAGAAAAAAAAACAAAAAAACAGCAGCTTTTCTGAATAGAAGCAACATCTTGTACAGATCATTTCTGGAAGTGGTTTCGTGCAGGGCTTCAAAGTCTCCATAGCCATTGTGGTGTTCATGGCAACAGCTGATTTTGTGTGTTACAACTCACTCATATTGTCATGTATACAGGGCTAAGAGAATGTGCCATAGAGATTCAGCCTCGGCCTCGTGGTAGTTTGTAGCTGGACTCTGTGTTCGGTATTTTCCTTATCTCAGCGCTAGTGCACCATGAAGCCAGACAGATTTGTTTCACCACGCAACTAACATCTGGAACTGTTCACTCTGCAATTTCCAGGTAGCTGGAAGTCAGACGTTGAAGGAGTCAGGGAAACCTGTCAGGGTTGCAGAAAGCGACGTGGATGTAAGTAGAAGCTTCGTAAGCTCTGTTTGGTTGTTAGTTAAGTGGATGTGTCAAGAACATGTTGAAAACTGATTAAAAAGACGTTGGCCAAGAAAATGCATGACTAGTCAACTAGTCAAATGCATGGAATAAATTTCCATTACTGCAGCTATATTCACATATTTTTTTTTTTTTTTGCATGCAGCCATTAAAAATAAATAACAGCACTGAGCTCTTTCCATTCAGTTTTGCTCCCCTCCAGACAAGGGGTTTTAAAATTCTGGTTAGCAGCGCTGGCTGCTATGGTTCAACTGGGAGAAAAATGAGGGTAATTAAAAGCAAAATATGAATCCTGTGGAAAAAAGTGTGGGAGGAGGCCGTAAACTTTTACTTTCAGCTTTAAGCAGAAATCAGCATGCATGAGTTTTATTGCCAAAACTCTTTCAGTTTGATAATCCAAACAAATCCCTGCAGCTTTTCAAACCCTCCTGCTTTCTCCCGCGAAACTATTCCTCAATGTTTGCTTCACGCAAACGATTTAAACTATTTATGAGCGCATTGTCTGCGATGAATATTTAATTGGGTCCAACAACAGCGTCACCGTGGAGACGATAAGTGGATTAATAATTCAGCTGATCCAATATGAACGCTGGTGTAGTGCGTAAAAATTTATAAGGACGAGTAGATGGTTCACATCAAGCTCTTCAGTCACAGCCTCATTACATGAAATGTGTGTTGTTGTTTTACCGCAGGATGATAAAGTGATCCCACCTTTGCCTTCAAGTTTAATCAGGGATTAATTAACAAGACTCAGAGCTTCCTTAGCACTGTAATTAAAAGTGTCAGGTGGGTCGCTCCCACTTTATTTAATGGCTTCACTCACGGTAATTGCAGTTACACCTGAGCAATACGGGGGAGCTGTGGGAGCGTGGATAATAAGCGTTCAAACCTGCGTGCACTCAAATGTTAAAAAACAGTCATGTATACATAAGCATTCCCACGTCGCCATACACACTCGCACCAGGACACACACGTTTCTGCACGTTTCTGCACGCGCTCACTGCAGCTGCAGAGACGAGGAGAAGCTGTAATTAAGAAAATGGGCCACTCAATTATCAGAGGTCAACACAGAGACGCACACTTTGATGAGCACATGAGAGGTGATTTTTCATCTGTGAGAGCGTGCCGTTGTATCCCTCTCAAACCACTGAACCCTGTCCCCCCGCAGGTGAAGCTGAGTCGGTTATGTGAACAGGACAAAATCCTCCAAGATCTGGAGGCGAGGATCAGCTCCCTGAAGGACGACAAGGTACACGCTGCTGATAATATAGACCGTGCTAAACCGTTTTATCCAACCGGCCGGAGTTTGGTGGTCTGGTCAGTCTGCAGGTAAAAATGTTGGTAAAAAAAGTAGGAATATTACACAACAGACCCACATCAAAGGACAAATCGAAACAAAGTGAGTGTATATCTGGATTTAGACATGAAAGAAACGCACAGCAAATGTACTATTTAAATTCACAACAAACCATAAAAGAAACTGGAACCGTAACTGTAGTGTAAGAGCCATTCATTGTTTGTTTGTTTCAGTATTTGATCTTCTTTGGCCCCATACCTATGCTTTTTTTTTCAGACTTGCATTCTCAGTTTTTCACAGATTTCTAAGACTCTTCTTTCGATCACTTTTCAGTTTTACTAATTCAATCCAGTAGCATTTACAAAGCACACATTATTGACTGGATGCCGAACACATTAAAAAGTAAATTAAAATAGACTACATATAAGGTCTGAAATAATAGTCTGATAACATACAGCTCAGGAACGGTTGTTAGATAAGAGGAGGTCTGTTGAGATCTCACGGTGGCTCAGGATTGACTGTAGAAACATGCTGCCCTCTGGAGGAATTCTGAGTGACTGTTATCTGCTAAATAGTCAAACTGCTTATTTATAGAGCAGCATTCAACAAAGAAAACAGGTCTGAGTTGCTTTGCTTGACCTCAGGACAAGCTGGAGAACGTCCTGGACATGTCCCACCAGCAGATGGAGCAGTACCAGGAGCAGCCGGCCCACGCCCAAAAGATCGCCTACCAGCAGAGACTGCTGCAGGAAGATCTGGTCACCATCAGGGCCCAAATATCCCGCTTATCCACGGTATGACAGTGGGTTAAAGGCGCAATGTGATGGCAGCTTTCTGTATTTATTTAAGTATTGCCCTGGCCCAGTGTAATGCTTTTTTTAAATATGTTTTTCAAATTGGTAAATTGTTACTGTTATAAGGGTAGCTCTACTGTTTTATAAGAGTTTGTGCATGTGTGTGTTTGTGTGTGTGATGCAGGAGATGGCACATGCCTGGGAGGAGTACATCAGTCTTGAGAAATCAGTGGAGCAGTTGAGGACGGCTCTGCAGGCACACATGAACCACAGCACCACCCCACAGGTGAGAGCGGATACTGCACCTCAAAGCAGGATTTCCACCAAACTAGAGTAGCACTGGTTTACTTATTGGCTGAGTGTCATATACAGTATCTGTGGCCTTAGAGAAGTTTGCATTTAACGCATTCTCTACCTCAGTTCTTACATTTATTCTTACACTTCATATATTTACAAACCAAAGTCAAAAGGCCTTTTACTTTTTTTATGTTTTTCTGCATGATTTTTCCATCTTCCTTCACTCATTGCATCATTGGTTTGAGGGAAAAAAAATGGCGCTCCAGACATTTTTGTACTTCAAATTCAAATGTGTGTCATTGAAAATCAAGTTGAACCCAAACTAAAGTGAAAACTACTAGTATGAGATGAATGGAATGTGTGTCTGTGTGTTACTTTACAGCAGGAAAGAACTGAGATGAAGCGTGAGCTGTGGAGGATTGAGGATGTCATGGCCGGACTGAGTGCCAGCAAAGCCAATTACAAGATCACAATTGACTCTGTCCAGAACCCTGGTAGGAAAATCATCGACCGGACAGTTGCTCATTTAATGATGTGAATGACGAGAGTTGAAGGTTAGAAAGACAATTATTCAAGATCCAGTACAGGTGCTGACTCACTAGTCTGTGTATCGATCTCCATTATGAAGCCTAAAATAGCTGTCCTGTGACTTAGGGCCTGTTCAGACCGTGTATTAAGATCCGATCTGGTCCATCCGATCCCAAGTGGCCAGCTTTAGGTACATGTGTTCAGATTTGGCATTAACATGCGTCTCCAGTTCTGATCTCAGTTTCTTATGTAAATATACCCTGACATCATCTGGGGCGCAGTAGAATATTTTAGCAGCTGGTGTCTCTCATGGATGTGTACCACTGCTCCAGAAACAAGAACAGCTCTGTTCTATGTGTGTGCGTCATGACTTGGGCACACACGTTAAGTTATGATTTATAGATCTCCATCCTGATGTTAATGAGACCTGCACAAAACTCAGATTATAACTCCCACCCTGGAAGTTTCCATGTGCACAGTGATCTCCAGTAATAAAGGTAAATAAAGACATCGATGATGGAGGAAATACGTAACTAAACCACACACTGCTCCTCATACATCAACATGACCACATCAACAGTAATGTGTGTACTCATATTAAATGCTTTCATCATTAAATTCCTACTTAGATTTATTTATTTTTTAGTTATGACAGCTTCAAGGACAGAATATTTTAAAAGGCTTTCATGACTAATGAACAGACATCACTTACAGTGCTTTTTCCCTTTCAGCTGATCATTTATAATAAAGGTTGTGTGGTTGTACCTGAATAAAGCAAAACTCCTCAGATGCAGGAGCCCCCTTTTGAGTTTTGGAGGTCTTTAATGTGACTCAGGAGGATTGCGTTCACACTACCTGAGGAATGTGGACACAGTTGACCCAGACCACCTTCAAATATGGTCAGAGATTAGATGATCTCTCTCAAATGGGATCTCAATGGTCCTGGAGGTGTTCACACCTGTCGCCCAGATTGGATCTTAATGCAAGGTCTAAACACACCCTTACATACAAATTCCAGCAAAATACAAGCCTTACTGGACTGATATGCTGGACCAGTTACTGAAGTTACTTCTATTTGACTAAAATAAAAACCAGGCAGCTTGTTTCTTCATTTGTTATAAGTTTTCTGTATAGTTTTTCTGCTCCTCTCTGTGTAAATTGATCACAGTTGTCCCTGCTCCTAAACAGAAATCCGCTGCTTGCATTAAAAAAAGGTTTCTCTTTGTTCACCAGAGAGGAAGTTAGTGCCTTCAGTGTCAGACCCGGCAGTGCCTTCTCCCAGCGCGGAGGTCCAGCCTCCCCCTCGCAGCTCCATCCCAACCATCCTCTCTCATACTTTGCCTCACAGCACTGTGCCAAAGTGGGTGAGTGTCGCCCTCACACTTCTAGGGAATTAAGAGTCAGCTTAAACAGCAGACACTGTTCTCCTGAATCTCCTTATGAGTTCTGCATTGTAAAACCTTCATAAAATAAGGATCATGAGTTCAGTGGCACTTCTAAACCATCTCAAACCTTGTTGGCCTGTTTGCTGTACAGACCGAGGACCAGGCCCCACCCAGGCCACCACTGCCAAGCCACTACGACTATGAGGAGACACCACCCGTGGTGCCGCCCCTCCCCAAAGAGGCTTCTGTCATCCGCCACACATCAGTGCGTGGGTTGAAACGGCAGTCAGATGAAAGGAAGAGGGACAGGGAGGGCGGGCAGTACGTCAATGGAGACTATAAGGTACACATCATTATACTCCCTCTCATCGTGTTTGCTCTGTGGAAACCTTCGTCATTCAGTTTTCAGATGTTTGGGCGAGAATGTTGTTCCTCCCCACGGTGTGAGGAATTTGTACAACCGTTTTAGACTGTTGTGTTCTCAATTCAGTTTTATTTAAAACGCCACCAGAGCCGAGCCGTCAGTTCTACTTCCTGTTTAACCTCCTCTGCTTTCAGACTGATTTGCGATCATACCTGAGTGAACCAGAGCTGCCGGGAATTAGCCACCACAACACGGGGTCTGACATGGACTACCAGTATTTCTCAAGCAAAGGTGATTAGCCTAGCAGCATCCCACGGCCTAATTTAAATATGAATTCATATGAAAATATACTGAAGAGGCATCACTTTAATGTTTTCATTCATGACATACAAGATCGGATTGATGTTATTGTTGTTTGCCAGCATTAAATAAATTCCTAAAAATTTAAATTTGATTTGATAGCAGTCTTCGTACCATTTGTACCAAAGTGTGGAAAATCTGGTTTTTATCTTGTTTTAACTTATATTCACCCACACAGAACAGTAAAACCCAACTGTGCTGGTTCTTGTCCCGCTGTTATCAACCAGGTCTTCCAGGCTCCTCATCTCAGCTCAACCAGTCCAGCTCCATCTCATCGTATGTCACCCTAAGGAGAGGCGCCGGGAGCTCTGCAGCGAAGGTGAGTCTACAAGGGTGCAGGAATCTGCAGGTAATGACAATCAGCTCCAAGACTGTACAGAAAAAGTGGACAGTTTGAAAAGTGAAGCCACTGCTGAAGTGTCTCAGCTCTGCGTTCTTTCTAATGTCTAGACGTCTAGACGTGCGATTGTCTTGTTAGCTCCTACTTTGTGTCTGGATACAATAACTTTTGGCTGCATCACTACAGCAGTGAACACTATAGGGATGTGACCCACTTTGGCAGGAGAAGCTTTGGACACCTCAATGTTTGTTCATGCAGAGATTTGTTGGGAATCTGCTCTTAATTTTTGTTTGATGATGCGTTCTGGGTTTAAAAATATAAAATCTGATTTACTCCACTGATGAATTCTGGATACCATATTGTGATAAAGACGACGTCCTCACGTGCTTCAGACAGTGGGTTCTAGATGTTTGCTGTGCGTAGTAGCACTATATATTCATTGTATACACTGAATGTTTTTTAAGTCTCTTTCATCCCTGTTGCTTATTTCACTGCATCACTCATGTTTATGCTTCCCATTATTACTTCCATCAGTCCCCTGGTGTCTTTACTCCATCCTTGTCTTCCCAGGAGAGACCCAAGAGTGCCTTGGAGCGTCTGTCGTCGCCGACCGAGGCCCTGCAGCTGTCGAGCAGCCAGTCTCGAGGACGGATGACTGCGGACGAGCAGCTGGAGCGGATGAAGCGCCACCAGAAGGCGCTGGTTCGCGAGCGCAAGAGGAACCTCAGCCAGGGCGAACGTTCCTCCACTGGCCTCTCCAACTCCACCGCCTCCACCCAGCGCTCCTCCTCCTCCTCCAGGCTGCCCTCGGGCAGCTCCGACCCCACGGCCTCCGTACGTTACCCCCCGCCCCCGCGCAGCAGCAGCAGACACAGGGAGCACCAGCTTCACCACCAGTGCTGCTATGCCACCCTACAGCCACCAGCCACCTAATAACCAAGCAGGAATGCTAACACACTAGCACTCTCTGCCTCGAGTATCCAGATGGTAGCCTCAAGCACTAACAAGCTAACGGGCAGGACTGACTGCAACTGACTAGCTAGCATGGTTAACGCTTTACGGACAGTGGGAGACAAAAGAGGACAGGACGTTGTAGGGAATTCTTGGCTAGTTGTGGACTGGGACAACGTGGCTCCCTGGTTATTTTATTTCATGTTTTAAAGGTTCAGGGGTTCAATTGATCCTTATCACCACTGCCCCCTGGTGGGACCTCACTGACACAATTCTGAATGTAAATCCATTGAGAAGAGGAGAGAGCGGAAGGTGTCACTCTGCCTTCCCTTCTCCGTTTAATCACCAGAGAGTAGAGAAAAGAGCCCATTATATGTACAATTACATATGTGTACTTGTACACTTTTATTTATTTACTGAGTGATATTTTCAGTATACAGTTGTACAGTTATATTTTGTAGAGATTTGGTATATAGAGCATATAGAGGGACAGGGGGAAATGATGGAAATAGGAATAAAAAAGTAAAAGCTTTCAGGTTGATATAATGAAGAAAGGATCGATGCTAGTGGCACAAATCATGATCACTCCTCCCTGCTTTCTTTTCTTCAGATGAAATCCAAGTGCCTTGTTTCGTTGACGATCGTTTTGCCTTTGTCCTAAATTTACCTCCTTAATCATGGTTTGTTCAAAGCATGTGTCTCCACTTCAGAATCACAGAAGCAATGCAAGAGCTACCTCGAGGTAGCGATTCTGTGTGAAAGCAGAATTGATTCAGGAAGATGTGCAGATTGTTTTAATCCCGAAAGGAGTACGTTGACATTCGACAACAGACAAAACCCAGCTGGCTGTGACCCTCGGTTTTGACAAAAATACTAGCAACTCTAACATGCTCGGGTGGAAAAGTGTGTGGGAATACGTCAAAGCCTTCCATGAGGATAATATGACACATAATAACTTACAAACTGGTATTTTAATGACAGACTAACACATGCTTAACCAGATTGCTGTGAGAGCTGCCTGTAATTAGACTACATATCCCGTAAATCCCTGTAATCAAATGTCCCTGTAACAGTAAGCAATACAGAGTTTGCCACCTCCTGCCACCACCTTCATCTCGTTCTGATGTTAACACCGGAGCATATTTTATTTTCTGTACTCCACCAGCATAAAAACGTGTGAATTAGCGGCATCATTCATACGGCGTGTTTCTTGTGCGAGGTTGATTTTAGCTTTTTGACAGTAGTTGAAAATTAACATTGCCACATGTACGGTTGGATACAGAAGCTGTACTCACATCTTGAGTATTTTAAGTGGCCTATGCCGTGCTGATTTATGCATCATAAATACACAGGACGCGTCCAATCAACTGGGCTGAAATGCAATAATTTAAAACGGTAGTGCAAACAAGGAGCGGACAACTTAAACATGGTTGAACTGTGGAAAGAACAGTGTAGGTCATACGCCCTTTTTAACTGCTTGTTGTGAAATACAGTTAACGTTTAAAAAAATTAAAACTAGAGAAAACAGTTCAAAACACAAAATACAGAAAAGTGGGAAAATCTATAGATTTATTTTGCTTGATACATATCAGAAATCTGCGAAAGTCGCAGCGCCACACGTATAGTATTTATTTTTGAAAACCGATGTGCTCGCCATCCTTCAGTTTTGCTCCTCCATGGTGCTGCTGTCAGCTCCTTGTTTTCTGACACGTATTAATGTCGAAAGCTTTTCCGCCATATTGCTTTTATCTTTCCACAGCAACACACACAGCGTACCCGGTCACAGAGAGAAATAGTACCAGGAAGTTACTCAGTTGAACAGTAGAGATATATTAGAAAACTAATCGCCACCTAATTCTGTGTAATGGAGAAGTCTCCATTACACAGAAGTGCACAATTCTGTGTAATGGAGAATGCACAACTCTTTTCTTTTCTATCATGTAGAGATTTGCACTCAACAATAAAGAGTTTCTTGCTTCTGAATCTCCTCTTGGCTGTGTTCTTCCTAATCCGGTGGGGGGTGTTTGATGAATCAGTGTCTGCATGGTTTTCCTCTCTCTCTTTGTGTCCTTGTGTGTGCGGTCGATTCTCCTGAGCACAGCAAGGCATGGGATGTAGTGTTTTCCAGAGCATGTGAACACGCCAACAGATCAGACCCTGCTGCAGGCTTCTGGAGTGGGAAGGATGCATGCATGGCTTTGATGCTCCTTGGATGATTACGCACAAGTACCCTTCACCACACACACACACACACACACACACACACACACACACACACACACACACACACACACACACACACACATTTTCGTAAATGCGAATGTATTAGTTTACTGTACATTGTAGAGAAGGTTGTGTTATGTGTGTAGTCGCAGCTTCCAGAAACAGACCTATCATCAGCCTTTAGGTTGTTTGTAATAATGATCCTAATTCTTTGTTTTTATTCTTACATGTATTAAATCTGTGTCTCCCTGAGGCAACACTGATTAACATTACATATTTACCCAGACAGCTCACAGCTTTCCTTCGTCTAGCCTTTTTGTCCACTACTATAAATTATATAAATTGAAGCATCTAGGGATAATAGTTTTGAACCAATGAGACAGTTTCCCGCCACAAAGCGGCTGTCATTAGCCTCTGTCTACCTCCGTCCTACCGTTGTTCCATGCTGCCTTTTTTATTTCTCTTTATAGGAGAGAATAATGTTGACTTTCACTGAGATTATTTGATATGAAGTTTGTCACGTGCCCCTTCTCAAACATTGCTTATTGTGTCAGATATTCAGCTTTTCCTAGGAGATTAGGTCATCAAGCGAATTTATGAAGTTCTGCTTCTAAAATCTCCTCAGTGACTCACTTGTCAAAATTAGTGCAAATTAACAGACTAACAGTTGAATAATTGATTAACCAATCTCTTCATCTCTGAAAAATAACTGAGGTCTAAAACTGTTCTTAGCCTTCACACCTTCAAGGACATTAGGAAATCTGACCTGGTGGCATTAACCCTAATCACTTAATATAATATACGTAGACTAGCTAGCTAAAAATGATGTGTGTAACACTGCCCCCTGCTCCCTCCCAGGTGTTTGACTGGCAGGAGGAGCGACCCAGAGCAGAGGGTCAGAGCGACGAAGGCCGGAATCAAGTCAAAGAGAGGCCGAGGTTCCTGTCAGAAGAGTGGGTGACGGTAACAGCCAAAGATATACGAGAGGTGGACGTGGAGCCTCTTGACTACGACCTGGACATCAGCCGAGAGGTAAACATGTGACGGGGCAGCTAGAGGCAGATCAGGGACAAGGTCTCAAGATCAGAGACACGTGAAGATATTAATCCTGTCGTAGCTCCACCACTCTAATGCAGTTCAACCTCATTAACCTTATTTTAGTCTGTTCTGAATCTATTTCCTCATGGAAAGTTACTAACAGCACATGAAAGAGAAGAGGCCGACACCTCAGGCATCCATTACAGCATGTCTCTCCTAAGTCCATGGACTACTGTGTAAGAGTGAGTCTCTGTTTGTCCACCATGCAGCTGTCCACACCACAAAAGGTTTCCATCCCGGAGCGCTACGTAGAGTCTGACCCTGAAGAGCCTCTTAGTGCAGAGGAGCTGGAGGAACGCACCCGTCGGGCCGAGCGCATCAAGAACATTCTGACCAAATCCAGGTACGCAGGAATCAGAAACTGTACTCTGGACTGGTTTGTAATATTTCAGTTAATGTCCTAGTATCTCTCTCTAACCCTAGATAAATGGACTTATTATACTAATACAGTATATTTATATTGGTGGTCATCGAGTCCAAATTGGCAATTAAGCTCTACTGTGTACTAGCACAGTACTAGTACAATAACATCTAGTACAATAACATCAGAACCACAGTAATGACACTACCACTGCTCTGATGTAAAACAGAAATGAATTTGACTCTTACCTCCAGTAAGAGCCACCCGTTACCACCTAATCATGCTATCAAGTATTCACTGGTTTTACGTCTTGCTTATCCGGTCTTTCTTCAACAGTGTTCAGAACATACAGCCGTCTTCAGTGGACTTCAGTGAACTGGACTCAGTTCTGCTGCAGCAGGAGAGGATCATGAGCGTGTCCCATGCACTGGCTTCAGAGGCCTCACGCAAGAGCAAACTGGTCGCAGGTTAGTTAGTTAGATTGAAGACTCCAGTTTTAACATTAATAATAATAATCCTTACTACTTCATAGCAAAAAAACGCAAAACATATTCTCTTTTCCTGATATGTACATATGTATATCATTGCATTAGACACTGCCAGTATAGATGCCTACAGTTAAAAATACAGTTGTCAAAATACAGTACATGTTCATGTTGTATGAGTGATTCCCTGTGGCACAGTGGTGGATTTTTAGCAGGTGTCATCTTAGGCTGACATCTCATATTGGCCATGTGTGATTTATCCGTGATGTGCAGGGTCTGAGTGGCTGGAGAGTTGGTGATCATGTCTGGTCCAGGTATACGTGCACCTGTGGTTTTATCGTATTCATTGTGTGTGCGCCATGTGTTGTTTTGTGTGGTTTAGGAACGTGTACAGATACTTACTTTTTCTTTGAAAATCTGATCGTGACATATCTCACATACATTCCTAGAAACATCTGTGCACAGTCCTAGCTTCTCTGTTTTGGGTGATATTCTGGCCATAGAGCATCACGGCATGTTTCACAAAGACAGTTTTGCCTCTATATTCTAATCAAACATCCACTGTCTCTGATCAGTCTAATAAAATTACACAAAATAAAGAATAAAGCTCTTAATGTCAATGTAGAAATGTGTTGCCTGATCGCGCAAAGAAACTCAACTTTTAATATCAGTATGACTGAACTGAAACAGGTTTGTTTCTGAAGAGAACTGGCAAGGAAGTGCCCTGCACAGTTGCACCTGCTAACAACAACGTAGCTCTTCATTTCTGGTCTGCTGATAATGCTGTATAACCAGCGGGGAGAGGGAAGGAGCAGCCCCGACCAAACCTGTTGAAGGTGACTCTGAAGTCGTGTTGTTGGGTTTCTTTCACCAGTGAATATCATAGGATTAAAGTTCTTCACAGAGACTTCAGCTCTCTGCTTGAATGAATAGAGCTGAGTGGTCTGGTGATGTTATTCTATCAGCCAGGATTCTAAGTCTTAATCTTGCCACGATGAAGTCTTACATTGATAAACATTTAGAAGTTTAACTGGGGACTGACTACCGGTTAGGTCTAAGCCATCATTAGAGTCTGTCTTTGTGAAACTGGCCAGGTTCATTCTCAGCTACTCTTCTGCTTTGGTCAAATTGGCTGAAGTGTCAGAAGAGTTGCTTTGGTGAAATGTGGTGATGTTCTGGACAAAAGTGGTGTTTAAATGTGTGTCTGTTTTGTAGAATTAAAAAAAAAAACAAGCTCTTTATTGAAGCCACTTCATGATATTTATTCAACACATGCAATTTGATTTGTGCACATCCTATGTAATTTTAAACATAGCATTTTGCTTTGATGAAGCAGTCTATTGTTTGCCTTCGGGCAAACATTTGTACCATATACACCGATCAGCCATAACATTATGACATTATGAATGAATAACTTTGCACATTATTAATCCTAATATTATGAAGGTCTCTCTTGTGCCTCCAGAATTGTTGTGACTCAACAGAGAATGGACGTGAGTCCTGTGGGTTTAGAGGAGGGACCTCTGTGGACCATCCCACAGACACTTGATCCGTTTGGGATCTAGTGCTGCGGATGTCCGCTGCCCGCTGTGGTCTGGTCTAGTTGGGTGGTACACGTCTAAGTAACATCCACATGAATGACTGGTCCAAAAGTTTCCCAGCAGAAACACTCAATGGTCACAACATGGCCAATGGTAATTCACCATCAAGGAGTGTCATTGCTCTGGGGTGGGGGTGTCTGGTCTGGTCTAGTTGGGTGGTACATGTCTAAGTAACATACACATGAATGATTATCGGGTCCAAAAGTTTCCCAGCAGAAACACTGAATGGCCAATGGTTATTCACCTCTCCTGTCAGTGGTTTGGTTTTAAAGTTGTGGCTGAACGGTGTAACTTCTTCTTTGTGTTCACCAATTTCACCAATTGCAAAAAATGATTAAACCATGACTCAATTAGTATCACATTTCAAAGAACAAAGACAATAAGCGCTTTTGTGAATTTGAACAGGATGTTTATTCAAATGATGGATCCTTACATAAATGAATGTATTTCATTTGCATCAGTTAGCATCATTGATGCAAATTAAATATCTTATTTGTACATATGCACAATAAATACATTTTTTTTCCCCCCTCAGCCAAAGCTGCTGCAGAGCACTGAGACACCGCGTGAAGAGGAGGTTGTCTGTGAAGGGAGGGTGACAGGGAAGAACTGGATGTCTTTTTTACAGCAGTCGCCAACTAAACTGATTTACTTACAACAAATCTCTTTCTTGTGAGTGAGAGAAAAAAAAAACACACACAAATTTCTTACACAGATTTTTGATAATAATTTTTAAATAGTATAAAGTATTCTTCTGCACTTACATTGCACGATTGAGTAATAATTTATAACACGAGTTGCTTTTATAAATCTGCAGTGAACTCTTGAAAAGTGAAATAAAAGCCAATGCCAACACGCTCAGATTGCAGTGGGAATGTTTAGGCATGATTTGTTTATTTATTCCGTGGTTTGGATTGATGCGCTTCTACTGTATATTTCCTCCACACTGTCACATAAAGATCTTGTCAATCAACACAGTTGCATTAGCAAATGGATGTAATGGATGAAACTCAATGAAAAGTGACATAACGCAAAATAAAGGACTGCATAATAATAGTAGTTTGGGTTGGTTTCATTCTAAAAACTACTATATGATGCGTTGCTTTCTGATATGATACACTCGTTCAAAGAAGTGTTCCTCTGCTCATTTTCTAGGTGTAGCTGCATTTGATGAATTGTTTTTGGGCTGCTCCTCTTCCTATTTTTCTATCCTATTTTCACAAATGCAGTTTACATGTTTTCTATAGAGTGGGTGTTTAAGCCCGGCTGGCACAGGGTTAATGAGGAGTTTGGATATCCCAGTCTGAAGCCTGGATACAGCGGCTCAGAGAATTTTGTGTGGAAAGTGTACAGGTGAGTCATGGTGTGTGTGAATACACCATAGAAGGACAGAGTGCCAGCTGACCAGTCTAGGAACACTCCAACCCTCTTTGAGTTGAAGTAGGGAACAAAGATGGGTGAGTAGTTCTTATTGTACCAGGCGCCGTATTGGCCTTTATAGTAGCGCAGACTCCAGGACTGATCGTTGTGGCCGAGGGCACATTCGTTACCTTTGGCTTTCCTGCTGATTCCTTTATAGGCCACTCCTATACTGGCCCACTCCCCAGTCCATTCTACTTCCCAGTAGTAACGACCACGCAGAGCCTCTCTACAAAGCACCTGTCCCCAGTCTGGGAATCTCTCTGAGCTGTAGGGGTACAGCTGAGCAGTTTCCATTCGTGTCATTTGTTGGTTGTCTTCAGAGAAAGACAGATGTGAATGGGCTGTGTTTGGATCCAAGGTTAGCTCACATGAATCTGGAAACCAAAGATGATATTAAAGATCTGAAAATGTTTCCACAGCCACTACCCGTGATATTAAGTCAGCCAGTATTCAAGTCATATGCAAATAGACCAACATGTTCACTTCTTGAGTTCAGAAAATAAAAGACTTACATTTTTTCAGAGCTGATTTCAAGTAGCACTCCCCACTGTTGTCAAACCTAGAAAAAAATCCATGAGAGGTTGTAGTCAATGTAAAATGTTTGATGATTTAGTGTACACAATAAGCCAGTTTGTGACAAGTTCGCTCAAAGTTGTACCTGACAGTAAGATGTTCTATTTCCTTTTGTACCGAGGTCAGCATCTCCATCCCTTTTTGCCCTGGATGATTGTAACTTAGATCCAGGTTTTTCAAGTGGCCAGGGTTGGACCTCAGAGCTGTAGCCAAAAGGCCACAGCCGGTTTCTGTGATCCCACAGAATGCCAGCCTGAAATTAAATTCATAAAATCTCAAAACACACAGCCTAAACATATAGATAGGTTACATACACAGATCTGTGTATGTAACAGTTTATATTAGGTCCTGTTCAGACCTTATTTAACATCTGGGTAACCCAATAACTAGTGCCCAGCTTTTAGCACCTGTGTTCAAATGGAGGTGACCAGATTTCTGAAATGAAATCTGAAGGCATATATATGTATATGGCTCAAGCCAAAAGCGCTAGAGCACTAAATTATAAAATATGTTAACTGATACTTAAACACAAAGATGCAGTAAGCTGGTAAACTGACATGCAGGTGTTCACAACTGTACTTAAAGGCTCCTCACTTAAGATCCCATTCCCTAGGATGGTTGTTTATGCAAAGTCTGAACAGGGCCATAGATCGTCTGCACCACCATTTTTTCAAACCTCAGTGTTTCCAGTTGGCATGTTGGTCTTTCCAGTCCAGCAGAAAGTAACTTTATCCCCGCATCTTGCAGATCATTATCACTCAGGTCAAGCTCCTTCAGAACTGAACTGTTTACTGCTGCTGCAAGCATTTCACAGCATTCTTCTGTCAGGTTGCATTCTTTAAGCCTTCAAAAAAAAAAAAAAAAAAAGTGTTAAACCACACATTGGAATTGTTGAATGTGCAGCTGTGAGACATAATTCAATTCATCTCAATTCAATTCAGTTTTATTTATGATGGATATTATGGGTGATAGGTCATCTGGGTGTAGTGAAATGTAAAGTTGCGAATCATCTGCATAATTATGGTAACTAAGATTATGTTTGTGATGACATGAGAGAGTGGAAGCATGTAGAGATTAATTAGCAGTGGTCCAAGAATTGACCCTTGAGGTACCCCACATGTAATGTTCATTTTGTTTGAATTGAATTCACCAATGGAGACATAAAACTGACGATCATAAAGGTAGGTTCTGAACCAATTTAGAACTGGGCCAGACAAGCCAACCCACCTTTCAAGCCTTTCCAGTAAAATTTTGTGGTTAACGGTGTCAAATGCAGAGCTAAGATCAAGTAGAGCAAGAATCAAGATTTTTTTGGAGTCTGTGTTTATACATAGATCATTTAAAACTTTAATAAGTGTGAGCTGAATGCAAACTGTTTTTTCAAGTATTTTGCAAAGGAATGGTAAGTTGGAGATGGGCCTATAATTTGCAATGACACATTGATCCAGATTGTTCTTCTTCAGAAGTGGTTTTATGACAGCTGTTTTTAGTGATGTGGGAAATATACCTGACTGAAGAGACCAGTTAATGATATGTAGAACCTCTGTTGCTAGGGAGTTAAAGACAGTTTTGAAAAATGGAGTTGGGATAGGATCCAGGCAGCAGGTTGAGGACCTGAGCTGACCAACAATATTGTCAAGTTCTGTCAGATCTAGACAGTTAAAGTGAGACATGACACAGGTGGAGTTCCTGGAGAAAGGAATGGTGAGTTCAGTGCTAGATTTAAGGGCACTAATGTTTTGTCTAATAGAAATAATTTTGTTATTAAAGAAAGCAGCAAATTGATTACATTTTTCTGAGGACATCATTTCAGAGGGAATAGTGGATGGTGGGTTAACAAGTCTGTCAACAACTTGTAACCATAGTACTATGAGTAAAGAGATGGTCATCAACCAGATCTGAAGCATGCAGAAATTTCTTTTCAAGTCAAGTAGGACAGTTTTTTTTGTTTGTTTGTTTGTTTGTTTGTTTAAACCAATGATAATAGCATGTAGAAGTTAGTAATGTCCTTGTTTAACTCTGACAATCAAAGCTAGTCATCTCAGGCATGGCATTTTTAAAAATAGCTTTTATAGTGTAAGGTGCAAAGTAACATAGCATTACATATCACAATTACGAAAAAGACGTTACTTACACAGCTATTCTGGACTCTTTGATTACGTGCAACAGCCTCCGGAGACCCTCCTCTGATCTTGAATACTTCCTCAGGTCAAACTCATCCAACTTTTCCTCTGAGGTCAGCAACACAAAGACCAGAGCAGACCACTGCGAAGGTGACAGCTCGGTCTCTGACAACCTACCTGAGCTCAGGTAGTTCTGGATTTCCTCCAAAAGAGACTGGTCGTGAAGCTCAACCAGGCAGTGGAAGAGATTGACACATCTTTCTGGGGATGGGTTTTTTCTGATCTTCTCCTTGATGTACTCAGCAATCTCCTCATTTCTTCCTAGTGGACTGTTCGGCATTTTGGTAAGGAGACTCTTCAACAAGGTCAGATTGGATGTTTGTGAGAGGCCTAGAAGGAAGCGGAGCAAGAGATCAAGCTGTCCATTGTCACTCTGCAGGGCCTTATCCACGGCACTCTTGAGGAGGTCGGTTACTTCACAGGGAGCAGCTTCAACAGCAGACGTTTCTTGTGGTTCCAGCAGGTTTTGGTTGAAGCAGACGAATGTGTGAAAAATGTACATTGCAGCAAAAAACTCCTGGATGCTGAAATGCACAAAGCAGAAGATCCTCTCCAGGTGGAATCCAGAATCACTCCCTGACATCTGTGTCAACATCCCTGAGTATACTGCAGTGTCGTTGACATTGATGTTGTACTCTTTCAGTTCGTTCTCGTAGAAGATCATGTTGCCCTTCATGAGGTGCTCAAAGGCCAGTTTTCCAAGCTTCAAGATGATCTCTTCATTCATTGTGACCTGGTCCTGTGCTTCAGACACCTCCTGTCCAGCTGGGTACTTCTGCCCTCTGATCACTGAGTTGTACACCAGGAAATGTGTGTACATTTTTGTCAGAGTGTTTGGCATTTCCCTTCTGCCCTTGCCTTCCTCTTCTCTCTTCTCTGTATCTTCTAAAATCCTCTGCAGCACAGTGGCCGATATCCAGCTGAAGACTGGTATATGACACATAATATGGAGGCTCCTGGTTGACTTAATGTGTGAAATTACTCTACTGGCCATGGTTTGATCAGGGATTTTTTTCTTGAAGTACTCTTCCTTCTGAGGGTCGTTGAATCCCCGGATCTCTGTCACACGATCGATAAACTGGCCTGGAATGCGGTTTGCAGCTGCAGGTCTGGAGGTAATCCAGATGTGTGCAGAAGGCAGCAGGTTCCCTCTGAAGAGACTTGTCAGGAGAACATCCACTGAAACCTCCTCTGAGACACAACGGCAGGGCTCATTGCCGTTAAAGTCCAGGGGGAGTCGGCATTCGTCCAACCCATCAAATATCAGCACAAGCTTGTATTTGCCAAAATTTGATATTCCTGATTCTTTTGCCTCCACGAGAAACTGATGAAGGAGCTGGGTCAGAGTATACTTTCTCTCCTTCATCAGATTCAGCTCCCGAAATGGAAGATTAATAAGGAGATGGATATCCTGGTTAACTCTCCCCTCTGCCCACTCCAGATTGAACTTCTGTACCGAGATAGTTTTACCAATCCCAGCAATTCCTCTTGTCAGCACGGTTCTGATCGGTCTGTCTTGGCTGCACATGGGTTTAAAGATTTCTTCACATTTGATTGGCTTATCTTCTGTTGCTGGTCTCCTGGTTGCTGCCTCAATTTGCCTGACCTCATGTTCTTCGTTAACACCTCCACTCACTCCCTCAGTGATGTAGAGTTCAGTGTACACCTTGTTGAGAAGAGTCTGGTTGCCATGCTGTGCTATTCCCTCGTAAATGTATTCAAATTTTTTAAGTTTGTGTTTGAGTTTTCGCTGGCAGACATCGAGCTCCCCGTAAATGTCTAAAAAGTTGTGTAAAGAGAGAATAAAGAAAAGAATATAATGTTGGTGAAACGAGAAACGAGAATAATGTAGCACACATTTTTTTACAAAAAGATGTGAAAAATCCACGTAATATCTTAAACTGTTGCACATTTTCTGTCTTACACTTCTCAAGTTTGTTTGCAAGCTCCCGTCGGCCCATGTCATTTAAGGCTTGTAGAGTCATCTTCAGAATGTCCTCACTGATGCTCAAGTTTTGTTTTTTGTCTTCAGTGGCCTCACTGTCTTCACTCTGCTCTTTACTCTCATAAGATTGTGGTAGGTGTGGAAAGAGCACATTTTTGTACCTTTTCATCTCACTCTTAACCCTGTCTATGATGTGGGTTTCCACCCACTGTAGAAGAAAGCAGAATTAATACACCTTTTTGACAGTGAATTCACATCCAGCACACCATTCTAAGAAACACTCAATTCAACTGAGAAAATATGTCATTACAATAAATAAATATTCATTACAACCATTATTATGCTATATACAGAGCTCATTTTAGCTATTATGATTTCAGATATGACAGACATAACCACCTCGAATATGACGTTTCCATCCACCTCTGTCAACTCTGGGCAGCCATGATGGTCTCTAAAAAAAGATCTTGAGAATATTAAAATAGTATTATTTTAATATTTTTCATTTATTTACTATTGATGTTCAGCATTCTATGGTTTCCCTGGCTTTATGTAAAGATCCTGTTTGTAGGCCTTAGTGCCATCTACTGGCAAGTAGAGAAATAAATACTTTTCACTTTCCAAGTGTGGAAGAGAACCTACATTTGGTAACACATCCAAGAAAAAAAAAAAAAAGTTAAAGATTTTTCCAGAGACAGTTTGTTTGCACTGGGCTCCTTCACAAACATGGCTTCTCTGTGGATGAGAATATGCTTCCTATGCAGATAAGAAGGGCTCATTCTGAGTATTTGCCATCACAGACATTCAAACAAAACTATAATTGTAAATGAATATAATGTTTATGTATATGTATATAAAAGATATATTTGTCTTCCAAATATATGCTGTATACTGTCTGTACCAACAGTTGGAGATGAAGAACAATTTCTCTAGCATTGGTACAGATATCTCACTCAGAGAGAAAGCAAATGAGCAAATTTCCCAAAAAGTTTTAAGGCATTATGTTCAGCAGTATCGGTAAGTTTTGGACAAAAACAATATATTGCAAGTGGTGCAATCTTTTGCATAACTTCAGGCAAAGAACAAACCATAGTGCATGTACCTATCAGAGTCTTTGCTTGACCACTCATGATGAGCCTCCATGGAGGAATCACTTTTCATAGATGCACAGGAAAAAGCAGGCGTGTTTTCCGAATGAAAGGGACTACAAAGAAAAAGAAACAGAAGATGACACTTACTATTAATCCTTATTTTTGTATTGGTTGCCATGTCTGTCCACTTCACATGATCCTTTACTCTTAACAAGACAACACATTCTACTACATTTTACCATCAAGTAAAGAGACTTTACAGTGCAAACATTGATATCTCATCTATTAAAATAAATATTTAAATACACATGACAGTTAAAAACAAATGCAAACAGAAACGGAACCTGTCAGCTGCTTCTTTGGCAAATACAATAAGATGCTGCATGGATGCGTCACTACACATGGACATTGCTCTTCTTTTTGCAGGTTCCCCATCAGGACTCCTTTCTGTCTCCTGGGGTGGATCCATTTTTAGAGACAACTCCTGCTGTATCTTACAAGCACAAGTTAGATTTAGTACAGTCATTGTACTAGTCAAAACACAGCAATTATAATAATTTATACAATAATTACATCACATTAGTGAATTACATCACAGAATTACTGAATCTTTTACAATAACTGAACACAAAATTCAACTTACCTCAGTTAAATTTTTAATAGTATAAGCTCATAGTCCAATTTTGTGCAGATTCTGCAATCAACTTCAAATAAAACCTCCACTTATTATTTTCACATCTTCTTTACTCTATGGTACTACGAAGGCCACAAAGAGCTTACAAAACATCAACAAAATCTCATTGTTGAAAGGTATCACTCAAGTAATCGCTACAAAATGATTTCCAAGTCAGTTACATCTACTATGGATAGGATATGACAGGTGCAGTGTTAGGAATATGGCACAGATAATGACAATGCCAGAGTCGTGGTGTTATCAAGTACAGAACTCCTCCTTGACAAAACAAAGTGTAAACCGATCCGGCAGGCTGTCACAAGGTCAACACACTGAGACAGTGGGAAAGTGGTAAAACCCATCCCAACATGGTATTCAACAATGCCATCTGTTGCAAAAGTGTCCTGGCCTAAAGTAGTACCATGACGGCTGTTGACCAGGGCAAGGAACATAGCAGTAGCAGGTTATTTTTGTTTTGTTTTGGGTTTTTTTGTTTTTTTATCAGACTTGTTTACTTAATACTTTGTTTTCGCCATTATGCACGTCAGTACCTGTCCATTTTATTGTTCAGTCCTCTACATGTTAAAGTCAAGTGTCGGGAGGAGCATGGAATCTCAGTAACATATGAGGGGCTGTTAGGGACATTATTCAGAATTAGTCTCTCCTATACAATCGCAAATGACGTGTGTATGACAGTCTTATTCTGAATAATGTCCCTAACAAACACTCCCACTCATCAATACACGTATTTACTCAAAAAAATGGTATTTTTCCATGTCATTTCCAAACTACTTCATACTTTTATGTCTTATGCTTTCTATTTCCCTGAACTGATTTTTTTAAATTCATACACACACAAGACATTGAGCACCTCCTTAAAATATGATTCTTATACAGTCGGTATGAGCTCAAACAGTAGTAAGCTACACTCGAATACACTCGGATGTTATTTCAGAGATGCGTACTCGATCTTTTTTTACGATGTAGGCTACCTATGAGCACTCTACACTTTAGTTATGATGTTGTTGTTTTTTTATATTCAAAAGAAAACGCAACTATCTGTCACAGTCATTTTGTACTTTCACTCTCTGTCTATAGAGATCAGCTCTCTGTTCCGTCATGTTCTCGGGATTATTCCTACACAGAAAAGTCACTCAAAAGCATTTCCATTTACACGAGTATGAACTTCTCAGCTCTTCTGTGTACATCAAACAAACACATAAAATAGACTTTGTATTACAGTACCTGCTAAGTGTCTTCGGTTCACATACAAGTGTAGCCTGGTTGGAATTCTGGGGAGAACATCAGCGCCGCTCAGAGGCGCGGCTTTCAGACCAGTGATTGGTTGTTACTCATGATGTAATAGTGACTCGTAATGTAATAATCATCTCATAATGTCTCTCATAACCTCATCCATCCTCACTTGCATCTTTTTAATCATGCTATCAAGTATTCACTAGTTTTAAGTCATGCGTTTCCGGTCTTTCTTCAACAGTGTTCAGAACATACAGCCGTCTTCAGTGGACTTCAGTGAACTGGACTCAGTTCTGCTGCAGCAGGAGAGGATCATGAACGTGTCCCATGCACTGGCTTCAGAGGCCTCACGCAAGAGCAAACTGGTCGCAGGTTAGTTAGTTAGTTAGATTGAAGACTCCAGTTTTAACAATAATAATAATAATCCTTACTACTTCATAGCAAAAAACCGCAAAACGTATCCTCTTTTCCTGATATGTACATATGTATATCATTGCATTAGACACTGCCAGTATAGATGCCTACAGTTAAAAATACAGTTGTCAAAATACAGTACATGTTCATGTTGTATGAGTGATTCCCTGTGGCACAGTGGTGGATTTTTAGCAGGTGTCATCTTAGGCTGACATCTCATATTGGCCATGTGTGATTTATCCGTGATGTCCCAGGTCTGAGTGGCTGGAGAGTTGGTGATCATGTCTGGTCCAGGTATACGTGCACCTGTGGTTTTATCGTATTCATTGTGTGTGCGCCATGTGTTGTTTTGTGTGGTTTAGGAACGTGTACAGATACTTACTTTTTCTTTGAAAATCTGATCGTGACATATCTCACATACATCCTAGAAACATCTGTGCACAGTCCTAGCTTCTCTGTTTTGGGTGATATTCTGGCCATAGAGCATCACGGCATGTTTCACAAAGACAGTTTTGCCTCTATATTCTAATCATGCGTTCACTGTCTCTGATCAGTCTAATAAAATAAATAAAGAATAAAGCTCTTAATGTCAATGTAGAAATGTGTTGCCTGATCGCGCAAAGAAACTCAACTTTTAATATCCGTATGACTGAACTGAAACAGGTTTGTTTCTGAAGAGAACTGGCAAGGAAGTGCCCTGCACAGTTTCACCTGCTAACAACAACGTAGCTCATCGTTTCTGGTCTGCTGATAATGCTGTATAACCAGCGGGGAGAGGGAAGGAGCTGTCCCGACCAAACCTGTTGAAGGTTACTCTGAAGTCGTGTTGTTGGGTTTCTTTCACCAGTGAATATCATAGGATTAAAGTTCTTCACAGAGACTTCAGCTCTCTGCTTGAATGAATAGAGCTGAGTGGTCTGGTGATGTTATTCTATCAGCCAGGATTCTAAGTCTTAATTTTCCCACAATGAGGTCTTACATTGATAAACATTTAGAAGTTTAACTGGGGACTGACTACCGGTTAGGTCTAAGCCATCATTAAAGTCTGTCTTTGTGAAACTGGCCAGGTTCATTCTCAGCTACTCTTCTGCTTTGGTCAAATTGGCTGAAGTGTCAGATGAGTTGCTTTGGTGAAATGTGGTGATGTTCTGGACAAAAGTGGTGTTTAAATGTGTGTCTGTTTTGTAGAATTAAAAAAAAAAAGTTCTTTATTGAAGCCACTTCATGATATTTATTCAACACATGCAATTTGATTTGTGCACATCCTATGTAATTTTAAACATAGCATTTTGCTTTGATGAAGCAGTCTGTTGTTTGCCTTGGGGCAAACATTTGTACCATATACACCGATCAGCCATAACATTATGACATTATGAATGAATAACTTTGCACATTATTAATCCTAATATTATGAAGGTCTCTCTTGTGCCTCCAGAATTGTTGTGACTCAACAGAGAATGGACGTGAGTCCTGTGGGTTTAGAGGAGGGACCTCTGTGGATCATCCCACAGACACTTGTTCCGTTTGGGATCTAGTGCTGCGGATGTCCGCTGCCCGCTGTGGTCTGGTCTAGTTGGGTGGTACACGTCTAAGTAACATCCACATGAATGACTGGTCCAAAAGTTTCCCAGCAGAAACACTCAATGGTCACAACATGGCCAATGGTAATTCACCATCAAGGAGTGTCATTGCTCTGGGGTGGGGGTGTCTGGTCTGGTCTAGTTGGGTGGTACATGTCTAAGTAACATACACATGAATGATTATCAGGTCCAAAAGTTTCCCAGCAGAAACACTGAATGGCCAATGGTTATTCACCTCTCCTGTCAGTGGTTTTAAAGTTGTGGCTGAACGGTGTAACTTCTTCTTTGTGTTCACCAATTTCACCAATTGCAAAAAATGATTGAACCACGTCTCAATTAGTATCAGATTTCAAAGAACAAAGACAATAAGCGCTTTTGTGAATTTGAACAGGATGTTTATTCAAATGATGGATCCTAACATAAATAAATGCATTTCATTTGCATCAGTTAGCATCATTGATGCAAATTAAATATCTTATTTGTACATATGCACAATAAATACAATTTTTTTTTTGTTCCCCTCAGCCAAAGCTGCTGCAGAGCACTGAGACACCGCGTGAAGAGGAGGTTGTCTGTGAAGGGAGGGTGACAGGGAAGAACTGGATGTCTTTTTTACAGCAGTCACCAACTAACTGATTTACTAAATCTCTTTCTTGTGAGTGAGAGAAAAAAAAACACACAAATTTCTTACACAGATTTTTGATAATAATTTTTAAATAGTATAAAGTATTCTTCTGCACTTACATTGCACGATTGAGTAATAATTTATAACATGAGTTGCTTTTATAAATCTGCAGTGAACTCTTTTGAAAAGTGAAATAAAAGCCAATGCCAACACACTCAGATTGCAGTGGGAATGTTTAGGCATGATTTGTTTATTTATTCCGTGGTTTGGATTGATGCGCTTCTACTGTATATTTCCTCCACGCTGTCACGTAAAGATCTTGTCAATCAACACAGTTGCATTAGCAAATGGATGTAATGGATGAAACTCAATGAAAAGTGACATAACGCAAAATAAAGGACTACAAAATAATAGTAGTTTGGGTTGGTTTCATTCTAAAAACTACTATATGATGCGTTGCTTTCTCATATGATACACTCGTTCAAAGAAGTCTTTGCTCAGTTTCTAGGTGTAGCTGCATTTGATGAATTGTTTTTGGGCTGCTCCTCTTCCTATTTTTCTATCCTATTTTCACAAATGCAGTTTACATGTTTTCTATAGAGTGGGTGTTTAAGCCCGGCTGGCACAGGGTTAATGAGGAGTTTGGAAATCCCAGTCTGAAGCCTGGATACAGCGGCTCAGAGAATTTTGTGTGGAAAGTGTACAGGTGAGTCATGGTGTGTGTGGATACACCATAGAAGGACAGAGTGCCAGCTGACCAGTCTAGGAACACTCCAACCCTCTTTGAGTTGAAGTAGGGAACAAAGATGGGTGAGAAGTTCTTATTGTACCAGAAGGAGTATTGGCCTTTATAGTAGCGCAGACTCCAGGACTGATCGTTGTGGCCGAGGGTACATTCGTTACCTTTGGCTTTCCTGCTGATTCCTTTATAGGCCACTCCTATACCGGCCCACTCCGCAGTCCATTCGGCTTCCCAGTAGTAACGACCACGCAGAGCCTCTCTACAAAGCACCTGTCCCCAGTCTGGGAATCTCTCCGGGCTTTCGGGGTACTGCTGAGCAGTTTCCATTCGTGTCATTTGTTTGTTGTCTTCAGAGAAAGACAGATACGAATGGGCTGTGTTCGGATTCAAGGTTAGCTCACATGAATCTGGAAACCAAAGATGATATTAAAATGAAAAAAATCTGAAAATGTTTCCACAGCCACTACCCGTGATATTGAGTCAGCCAGTATTCAAGTCATATGCAAATAGACCAACAGGTTCACTACTTGACTTCAGAAAATAAAAGACTTACATTTTTTCAGAGCTGATTTCAAGTAGCACTCCCCACTGTTGTCAAACCTAGAAAAAAATCCATGAGAGGTTGTAGTCAATGTAAAATGTTTGATGATTTAGTGTACACAATAAGCCAGTTTGTGACAAGTCTGCTCAAAGTTGTACCTGACAGTAAGATGTGCTATTTCCTTTTGTACAGAGGTCAGCATCTCCATCCCTTTTTGCCCTGGATGATTGTAACTTAGATCCAGGTTTTTCAAGTGGCCAGGGTTGGACCTCAGAGCTGTAGCCAAAAAGCCACAGCCGGTTTCTGTGATCCCACAGAATGCCAGCCTGAAATTAAATTCATAAAATCTCAAAACACACAGCCTAAACATATAGATAGGTTTACATACACAGATCTGTGTATATAACGGTTTATATTAGGTCCTGTTCAGTCCTTATTTAACATCTGCCGTGGGTAACCCAATCACTAGTGTCCAGCTTTTAGCACCTGTGTTCACATGGAGGTGACCAGATTTCTGAAATGAAATCTGAAGGCATATATATGTATATGGCTCAAGCCAAAAGCGCTAGAGCACTAAATTATAAAATATGTTAACTGAAACTTAAACACAAAGATGCAGTAAGCTGGTAAACTGACATGCAGGTGTTCACAACTGTACTTTAAGGCTTGTCACTTAAGATCACATTCCCTAGGATGGTTGTTTATGCAAAGTCTGAAAAGGGCCATAGATAGTCTGCACCACCACTTTTTCAAACCTCAGTGTTTCCAGTTGGCATGTTGGTCTTTCCAGTCCAGCAGAAAGTAACTTTATCCCCGCATCTTGCAGATCATTGTCACTCAGGTCAAGCTCCTTCAGAATGGAACTGTTTACTGCTGCTGCAAGCATTTCACAGCATTCTTCTGTCAGGTTGCATTCTTTAAGCCTTCAAAAGAAAAATTGTTAAACCACACGTTAGAATTATTGAAAGTGTGAAAGTGTGAAATCTGGCTAAACTATCAACGTCAGTCACTTGTAAGTTTAAAAATAGCTTTTATAGTGTGAGGTGCAAAGAAACATAGCATTGATGAGTAAAGAGATGGTCATCAACCAGATCTGAAGCATGCAGAAATTTGTTAATCTTTTCAAGTCAAGCAGGACTGTTTTTTTTTGTTTGTTAGTTTTTTTAAACCAGAGATATTAGCATGTAGAAGTTAGTAATGTCCTTGTTAAATCAAAGCTAGTCATCTCAGGCATGGCATTTTTAGATATACATATACCCACTTTCATGAAACTGAGATGCAGCACATTACAACACCTTAACAGTAATCTGGCATATCATCAAATCCGGCTCAACTCTCAACTTCAGTCACTTGTAAGTATAATAATAACTTTTATAGTGTGAGGTGCAAAGAAAAATAGCATTACATATCACAATTACAAAAAAGACGTTACTCACACAGCTACTCTGGACTCTTTGATTACGGGCAACAGCCTCCGGAGACCCTCCTCTGATCTTGAATACTTCCTCAGGTCAAACTCATCCAACTTTTCCTCTGAGGTCAGCAACACAAAGACCAGAGCAGACCACTGCGAAGGTGACAGCTCGGTCTCTGACAACCTACCTGAGCTCAGGTAGTTCTGGATTTCCTCTAAAAGGGAGTGGTCGTGAAGCTCAACCAGGCAGTGGAAGAGATTGACACATCTTTCTGGGGATAGGTTTTGTCTGGTCTTCTCCTTGATGTACTCAACAATCTCCTCATTTCTTCCTAGTGGACTGTTGGGCATTTTGGTAAGAAGACTCTTCAACAAGGTCAGATTGGATGTTTGTGAGAGGCCTAGAAGGAAGCGAAGCAAGAGATCAAGATGTCCGTTGTCGCTCTGCAGGGCCTTATCCACGGCACTCTTGAGGAGGTCGGTTACTTCACAGGGAGCAGCTTCAACAGCAGACGTTTCGTGTGGTTCCAGCAGGTTTTGGTTGAAGCAGACGAATGTGTGAAAAATGTACATTGCAGCAAAAAACTCCTGGATGCTGAAATGCACAAAGCAGAAGATCCTCTCCAGATGGAATCCAGAATCACTCCCTGACATCTGTGTCAACATCCCTGAGTATACTGCAGCGTTGACATTGATGTTGTACTCTTTCAGTTCGTTCTCGTAGAAGATCATGTTGCCCTTCATGAGGTGCTCAAAGGCCAGTTTTCCAAGCTTCAAGATGATCTCTTCATTCATTTTGACCTGGTCCTGTGCTTCAGACGCCTCTTGTCCTGCTGGGTACTTCTGCCCTCTGATCACTGAGTTGTACGCCAGGAAATGTGTGTACATTTTTGTCAGAGTGTTTGGCATTTCCCTTCTGCCCTCGCCTTCTTCTTCTCTCCTCACTGTGTCTTCTAAAATCCTCTGCAGCACAGTGGCTGATATCCAGCTGAAAACTGGTATATGACACATAATATGAAGGCTCCTGGTTGACTTAATGTGTGAAATGACTCTACTGGCCATGGTTTGATCAGGGATCTTTTTCCTGAAGTACTCTTCCTTCTGAGGGTCGTTGAATCCTCGGATCTCTGTCACACGATCGATAAGCTGGCCTGGAATGCGGTTTGCAGCTGCAGGTCTGGAGGTAATCCAGATGTGTGCAGAAGGCAGCAGGTTCCCTCTGAAGAGACTCGTCAGTAGGACATCCACTGAAACCTCCTCTGAGACACAACGGCAGGGCCCATTACAGTTGAAGTCCAGGGGGAGTCGGCATTCGTCCAACCCATCAAATATCAGCACAAGCTTGTATTTGCCAAAATTTGAAATTCCTGATTCTTTTGCCTCCATGAGAAACTGATGAAGGAGCTGGGTCAGAGTATACTTTCTCTCCTTCATCAGATTCAGCTCCCGAAATGGAAGATTAATAAGGAGATGGATATCCTGGTTAACTCTCCCCTCTGCCCACTCCAGATTGAACTTCTGTACCGAGATAGTTTTACCAATCCCAGCAATTCCATTTGTCAGCACGGTTCTGATGGGTCTGTCTTGGCCACACATGGGTTTAAAGATGTCTTCACATTTGATTGGCTTATCTTCTGTTGCTGGTCTCCTGGTTGCTGCCTCAATTTGCCTGACCTCATGTTCTTTGTTAACACCTCCACTCACTCCCTCAGTGATGTAGAGTTCAGTGTACACCTTGTTGAGAAGAGTCTGGTTGCCATGCTGTGCTATTCCCTCGTAAATGTATTCAAATTTTTTAAGTTTGTGTTTGAGTTTTCGCTGGCAGGCATCAAGTTCGCCGTAAATGTCTAAAAAGTTGTGTAAAGAGAGAATAAAGAAAAAATATAATGTTCGTGAAACGAGAAACGAGAATAATATAGCACACATTTTTTTACAAAAAGATATGAAAAATCCACGTAATATCTTAAACTGTTGCACATTTTCATTCTTACACTTCTCTAGTTTGTTTGCAAGCTCCCGTCGGCCTATTTCATTTAAGGCTTGTAGAGTCATCTTCAGAATTTCCTCACTGGTACTCAAGTTTTGTTTTTTGTCTTCAGTGGCCTCACTGTCTTCACTCTGCCCTTTACTCTCAGAAGATTGTGGTAGGTGTGGAAAGAGCACATTTTTGTACCTTTTCATCTCACTCTTAACCCTGTCTATGATGTGGGTTTCCACCAACTGTAGAAGAAAGCAGAATTAATACACCTTTTTGACAGTGAATTCACATCCAGCACACCATTCTAAGAAACACTCAACTCGACTGTTTGAGAAAATATGTCATTACAATAAATAAATATTCATTACAACCTTTATTATGCTATATACGGAGCTCATTTTAGCTATTATGATTTCAGATATGACAGACATAACCACCTTGAATATGACGTTTCCATCCACCTCTGTCAACTCTGGGCAGTCATGATGGTCTCTAAAAAAAAAGATCTTGAGAATATTAAAATAGTAATATTTTAATATTTTTCATTGATTTGCTACTGAAGTTCAGCATTCCATGGTTTCCGTGGCTTTATGTAAAGATCCTGTTTGTAGGCTTTAGTGCCATCTACTGGCGAGTAAAGAAATAAATACTTTTCTCTTTCCAAGTGTGGAAGAGAACCTACATTTGCTAATGCATCCTAAGATCTCTCTAGAGACAGTTTTTGAATTGTTCACACTGGGCTCAAACATGGCTTCTCTGTGGATGAGAATATGTTTGCTGTGCAGATAAGAAGGGCTCATTTTAAGCATTTGCCATCACAGACATTCAAACAAAACTGTAATTGTAAATGAATGTCCTGTTTATGTATATGTATATAGAAGATATATTTGTCTTCCAAATATATACCGTATACTGTCTGTACCAACAGTTGGAGATGAGGAAGAATTTCTCATTATGTAAAAGTCATTATGTTCAGCAGTATCAGTAAGTTTTGGACAAAAACAATATATTGCAAGTGGTGCAATCTTTTGCATAGCTTCAGGCAAAGAACAAACCATAGTGCATGTACCTATCAGAGTCTTTGCTTGACCACTCATGATGAGCCTCCATGGAGGAATCACTTTTCATAGATGCACAGGAAAAAGCAGGCGTGTTTTCCGAATGAAAGGGACTACAAAGAAAAAGAAACAGAAGATGATCCTTACTATTAATCCTAATTTTTGTATTGGTTGCCATGTCTGTCCACTTCACATGATCCTTTACTCTTAACAAGACAACACATTCTACTACATTTTACCATCAAGTAAAGAGACTTTACAGTGCAAACATTGATATCTCATCTATTAAAATAAATATTTAAATACACATGACAGTTAAAAACAAATGCAAACAGAAACGGAACCTGTCAGCTGCTTCTTTGGCAAATACAACAAGATGCTTCATGGATGCGTCACTACACATGGACATTGCTCTTCTTTTTACAGGCGGTTCCCCATCAGGACTCCTTTCTATCTCCTGGGGTGGATCCATTTTCAGAGACAACTCCTGCTGTATCTTACAGGCACAAATTAGATTTAGTACAGTCATTGTACTAGTCAAAACACAGCAATTATCATAATTTGTACAATAATTACATCACATGACAGAATTACTGAATCTATTACAATAACTAAATACAAAATTCAACTTACCTCAGTTAAATTTTTAATAGTATAAGCTCATAGTCCAATTTTGTGCAGATTCTGCAATCAACTTCAAATAAAACCTCCACTTATTATTTTCACATCTTCTTTACTCTATGGTACTATGAAGGCCATAGAAGCTCCACAAAGAGCTTACAAAACATCAACAAAATCTCATTGTTGAAAGGTATCACTCAAGTAATCGCTACAAAATGATTTCCAAGTCAGTTACATCTACTATGGATAGGATATGACAGGTGCAGTGTTAGGAATATGGCACAGATACAGAGCCGTGGCGTTATCAAGTACAGAACTCCTCCTTGACAAAACAAAGTGTAAACCGATCCGGCAGGCTGTCACAAGGTCAACACACTGAGACAGTGGGAAAGTGGTAAAACCCATCCCAACATGGTTTTCAACAATGCCATCTGTTGCAAAAGTGTCCTGGCCTAAAGCATTACCATGACGGCTGTTAACCAGGGCAAGGAACATAGCAGTAGCAGGTTATTTTTGTTTTGTTTTGGGTTTTTTTTCTTTGTTTGTTTGTTTTTTAATCAGACTTGTTTACTTAATACTTTGTTTTTCGCCATTATGCAAGTCATTATCTGTTCATTTTATTGTTCAGTCCTCTACAAGTTAAAGTCAAGTGTCGGGAGGAGCTGTTGTGGTGTAAATAGCCAACATATAATAATGAAAACAACAACTCCAACAAGATTTGACTCAATGAATTTGCTGCTTGTTTGACCGGTTTGTAACTTGGTAGCAGGTGCAGTCTGTACTTCAACACAGAAAATTAATAAATAATTTGATCAGCTGAAGAGCATGAAATCTCAGTAACATATGAGGGGCTGTTAGGGACATTATTCAGAATTAGTCTCTCCTATACACATGTAAAAACGCAAATGACATGTGTATATGACAGTCTTATTCTGAATAATGTCCCTAGCAAACACTCCCACTCATCAATACACATATTTACTCAAAACAATGGTATTTTTCCATGTCATTTCCAAACTACTTTATACTTTTATGTTTTATGCTTTCTATTTCCCTGAACTGATTTTTAAAATTCACACACACACAAGACATTGAGCACCTCCTTAAAATATGATTCTTATACAGTCAGTATGAGCTCAAACAGTAGTAAGCTACACTCGAATACACTCGGATGTTATTTCAGAGATGCGTAGTCAATCATTTACGATGTAGGCTACCTATGAGCACTCTAGACTTTAGTTATGATGTTGTTGTTTTTTATATTCAAAAGAAAACGCAACTATCTGTCACAGTCATTTTGTACTTTCACTCTCTCTCTATAGAGATCAGCTCTCTGTCCCGTCATGTTCTCAGGATTATTCCTACACAGAAAAGTCGCTCAAAAGCATTTCGATTAGCACGAGTATGAACTTCTCAGCTCTTCTATGTACATCAAACAAACACATAAAATAGACTTTGTATTACAGTACCTGCTAAGTGTCTTCGGTTCACATACAAGTGTAGCCTGGCTGGAATTCTGGGGTAAACATCAGCGCCGCTCAGAGGCGCGGCTTTCAGACCAGTGATTGGTTGTTACTCATGATATAATAGTGACTCGTAATATAATAATCAGCTCATGATGTAATAAAATCATGAGCGCATAACGTAATAACGACTTTGCTTATAATGTACTAACAACTTATTACACTATGAGCCTTACTGGTGCCGTTCATAATGTGATAATGGCTCATATTGTGATAAAAGTGTTGCATTATCATAATTTTTATCTCTCATTTCTGCAGAGGTGGAAGGAAATGCTTTCACCTCTGTCTCTCTGTCGCTATTTATGCAAAACTTAGATGCAAATACCTCTGCCCCCATATGTAACAAGGAAGAGAAACCTAATTCGTCAAAACTGCACACACTGACAAGGAATAAGCACTAGAGGAAGAGGTCTGTGTTTGACTATGGTTTGCATATAGGTGTCCTGAGAGTAACCAACTCAAAAGCTGGCAGGAGAAGAGGGTAAATTGGGGAAGGAGGGGGACTGCAGTTCATTTAGCCTAAAAGAGCATTTTCTTTGTTAAGCTCTACTGTGTACTAGGCTGAAGTTTTATTAAAAGGAAATCAGATGTACAATAACATCAGAACCACAGTAATGCCACTACCACTACTCTGATGTAAAACAGAAATGAATTTGACTCTTACCTCCAGTGGGCATTTCTGAATAAGCTCTCCCAGACCTGTCACCACATCCATCCTCACTTACATCTTTTTAATCATGCTATCAAGTATTCACTGGTTTTAAATCATGCGTTTCCGGTCTTTCTTCAACAGTGTTCAGAACATACAGCCGTCTTCAGCGGACTTCAGTGAACTGGAGAGGATCATGAACGTGTCCCATGCACTGGCTTCAGAGGCCTCACGCAAGAGCAAACTGGTCGCAGGTTAGTTAGTTAGTTAGTTAGTTAGATTGAAGACTCCAATTTTAACAATAATAATAATAATCCTTACTACTTCATAGCAAAAAAACGTAAAACGTATTCTCTTTTCCTGATATGTACATATGTATATCATTGCATTAGACACTGCCAGTATAGATGCCTACAGTTAAAATAAATCTGTCTCAAAATACAGTACATGTTCATGTTGAATGAGTGATTCCCTGTGGCACAGTGGTGGATTTTTAGCAGGTGTCATCTTAGGCTGACATCTCATATTGGCCATGTGTGATTTATCCGTGATGTGCAGGGTCTGAGTGGCTGGAGAGTTGGTGATCATGTCTGGTCCAGGTATACGTGCACCTGTGGTTCTATCGTATTCATTGTGTGTGCGCCATGTGTTGTTTTGTGTGGTTTAGGAACGTGTACAGATACTTACTTGTTCTTCGAAAATCTGGTCGTGACGCATCTCACATACATCCTAGAAACATCTGTGCACAGTCCTAGCTTCTCTGTTTTGGGTGATATTCTGGCCATAGAGCATCACGGCATGTTTCACAAAGACAGTTTTGCCTCTATATTCTAATCAAACATCCACTGTCTCTGATCAGTCTAATAAAATTACACAAAATAAAGAATAAAGCTCTTAATGTCAGTGTAGAAATGTGTTGCCTGATCGCGCAAAGAAACTCAAGTTTTAATATCAGTATGACTGAACTGAAAAAGGTTTGTTTCTGAAGAGAACTGGCAAGGAAGTGCCCTGCACAGTTTCACCTGCTAACAACAACGTAGCTCATCGTTTCTGGTCTGCTGATAATGCTGTATAACCAGCGGGGAGAGGGAAGGAGCAGCCCCGACCAAACCTGTTGAAGGTGACTCTGAAGTCGTGTTGTTGGGTTTCTTTCACCAGTGAATACCATAGGATTAAAGTTCTTCACCCGAGACTTCAGCTTTCTGCTTGAATGAATAGAGCTGAGTGGTCTGGTGATGTTATTCTATCAGCCAGGATTCTAAGTCTTAATCTTCCCACGATGAAGTCTTACATTGATAAACATTTAGAAGTTTAACTTGGGACTAGGTCTAAGCCATCATTAAAGTCTGTCTTTGTGAAACTGGCCAGGTTCATTCTCAGCTACTCTTCTGCTTTGGTCAAATTGGCTGAAGTGTCAGAAGAGTTGCTTTGGTGAAATGTGGTGATGTTCTGGACAAAAGTGGTGTTTAAATGTGTGTCTGTTTGTTTTGTAGAATTAAAAAAAAAAAGGAAGCCATAACATTATGACATTATGAATGAATAACTTTGCACATTATTAATCCTAATATTATGAAGGTCTCTCTTCTGCCTCCAGAACTGTTGTGACTCAACAGAGAATGGACGTGAGTCCTGTGGGTTTAGAGGAGGTACCTCTGTGGATCTGTGGATGGCTGCTGCCATCAAGGAGTGTCATTGCTCTGGGGTGGGGGTGTCTGGTCTGGTCTAGTTGGGTGGTACATGTCTAAGTAACATCCACATGAATGAATATCAGGTCCAAAAGTTTCCCAGGAGAAATGTCACAGAATGGTCACAACATGGCCAATGGTTATTCACCTCCCCTGTCAGTGGTTTTAAAGTTGTGGCTGAACGGTGTAACTTCTTCTTTGTGTTCACCAATTTCACCAATTGCAAAAAATGATTGAACCGCGTCTCAATTAGTATCACATTTCAAAGAACAAAGACAATAAGCGCTTTTGTGAATTTGAACAGGATGTTTATTCAAATGATGGATCCTAACATAAATAAATGCATTTCATTTGCATCAGTTAGCATCATTGATGCAAATTAAATATCTTATTTGTACATATGCACAATAAATGCAAATTTTTTTTTGTTCCCCTCAGCCAAAGCTGCTGCAGAGCACTGAGACACCGCGTGAAGAGGAGGTTGTCTGTGAAGGGAGGGTGACAGGGAAGAACTGGATGTCTTTTTTACAGCAGTCGCCAACTAACTGATTTACTTACAACAAATCTCTTTCTTGTGAGTCAGAGAAAAAAAAAACACACACAAATTTCTTACACAGATTTTTGATGATAATTTTTAAATACTATAAAGTATTCTTCTGCACTTAAATTGCACGATTGAGTAATAATTTATAACACGAGTTGCTTTTATAAATCTGCAGTGAACTCTTTGGAAAAGTGAAATAAAAGCCAATGCCAACACGCTCAGATTGCAGTGGGAATGTTTAGGCATGATTTGTTTATTTATTCCGTGGTTTGGATTGATGCGCTTCTACTGTATATTTCCTCCACACTGTCACGTAAAGATCTTGTCAATCAACACAGTTGCATTAGCAAATGGATGTAATGCATGAAACTCAATGAAAAGTGACATAACGCAAAATAAAGGTCTACAAAATAATAGTAGTTTGGGTTGGTTTCATTCTAAAAACTACTACATGACGCGTTGCTTTCTCATATGATACACTCGTTCAAAGAAGTCTTTGCTCATTTTCTAGGTGTAGCTGCATTTGATTAATTGTTTTTGGGCGGCTCCTCCATCCTATTTTCACAAATGCAGTTTACATGTTTTCTATAGAGTGGGTGTTTAAGCCCGGCTGGCACAGGGTTAATGAGGAGTTTGGGAATCCCAGTCTGAAGCCTGGATACAGCGGCTCAGAGAATTTTGTGTGGAAAGTGTACAGGTGAGTCATGGTGTGTGTGGATACAGCATAGAAGGACAGAGTGCCAGCTGACCAGTCTAGGAACACTCCAACCCTCTTTGAGTTGAAGTAGGGAACAAAGATGGTTGAGTAGTTCTTATTGTACCAGAAGGAGTATTCGCCTTTATAGTAGCGCAGACTCCAGGACTGATCATTGTTGCCGAGGGCACATTCGTTACCTTTGGCGTCCCTGCTGATTCCTTTATAGGCCACTCCTATACCGGCCCACTCCCCAGTCCATTCTGCTTCCCAGTAGCAACGACCACACAGAGTCTCTCTACAAAGCACCTGTCCCCAGTCTGTGAATCTCTCCGGGCTGTCGGGGTACAGCTGAGCAGTTTCCATTCGTGTCATTTGTTTTTTGTCTTCAGAGAAAGACAGATACGAATGGGCTGTGTTCAGATCCAAGGTTAGCTCACATGAATCTGGAAACCAAAGATGATATTAAAATGAAAAAAATCTGAAAATGTTTCCACAGCCACTACCCGTGATATTGAGTCAGCCAGTATTCAAGTCATATGCAAATAGACCAACAGGTTCACTACTTAAGTTCAGAAAATAAAAGACTTACATTTTTTCAGAGCTGATTTCAAGTAGCACTCCCCACTGTTGTCAAACCTAGAAAAAAATCCATGAGAGGTTGTAGTCAATGTAAAATGTTTGATGATTTAGTGTACACAATAAGCCAGTTTGTGACAAGTCTGCTCAAAGTTGTACCTGACAGTAAGATGTGCTATTTCCTTTTGTACAGAGGTCAGCATCTCCATCCCTTTTTGCCCTGGATGATTGTAACTTAGATCCAGTTTTTTCAAGTGGCCAGGGTTGGACCTCAGAGCTGTAACCAAAAGGCCACAGCCAGTTTCTGTGATCCCACAGAATGCCAGCCTGAAATTAAATTCATAAAATCTCAAAACACACAGCCTAAACATATAGATAGGTTTACATACACAGATCTGTGTATGTAATGGTTTATATTAGGTCCTGTTCAGGCCTTATTTAACATCTGCCGTGGGTAACCCAATCACTAGTGTCCAGCTTTTAGCACCTGTGTTCACATGGAGGTGACCAGATTTCTGAAATGAAATCTGAGGGCATTTACAGCTCAGAGATAAAATATACATATATATAATTGAATGTTACCAACTGGTGCATAAAAGCTCAAGCCAAAAGCACTAGAGCAGTAAATTATAAAATATGTTAACTGAGACTTTTACACAAAGACGCAGTAAGCTGGTAACCTGACATGTACTGTATGTGAGGTCTGAAGCAGGTGTGAAGCTGGGCAGGGCTGTCAGGGCAGAGCGAAGTAGTTACCTCACAAATCAGTCAAATTTGAAACAGCTCACTTCACTCTGAGACCACTTTAACAAACTGACTGCATGTCTATTTATTAGCTTTTCTGAGCTGACAGACATGCCACACACGCTGCTAAATATAGACAAAGCTCAAAAAAAGATTTGTTTACCATTTGGTCTCTCACACTACCAGAGTATTGTGGGCAAATGCAGGGCTTAAAGTATTCCAATTAAAAGATATCAACATTAAGAGGGAAAAAACAACTTGTTGATGCAGGAAATTGTCAGGGTTGAGTAATCGAGTTCACCTACCAATGAAATCAAAGTAAAGCTTTCACGCTCCAAACTAACATCACTAACCAATTAGAAGTAGGGGTGGACATGGGTCTTGGAAAACTGTTGTCAGAAAGATGGAGAGTAAATTTATGAAGCTGTGGAGAATGTGTCCTAACTGCAAACAAAGCACTTAAAATAAAAATAAAGATATTAAACTGATATTAAATCTTGGGGTGTAAACTTTGCAATTTAGAGTTACAATATGATGTACGTGAGTGTCAATGGTTGTTTGTCTATGTGTTAGCCCTGTGATAGGCTGGCGACCTGTCCAGGGTGTACCCTGCCTCTCGCCCAATGACACCTGGGATAGACTCCAGCAACCCCTATGACCCTAGTGAGGATTAAGCGGTAGTAGAAGATGAGATGAATATGATCTACAGTTTACTGTTGAGTTTACAAATTGTTTTTGTATAAACTGAATTAAATGGTTAAATTGCAAATCGAAATTCCTCAAATTAATTATTAATTCTCGGGCTCAGGATTTTTTTTTTTTTTTACTTTAAGCCCTGCAAATGCCACCCAGACCACCTCCAATGTAAGCTGAGTGCATCCTTGTGGTGTTCACAACTGTACTTTAAGGCTTGTCACTTAAGATCACATTCCCTAAGATGGTTGTTTATGCAAAGTCTAAACAGGGCCATAGATAGTCTGCACCACTACTTTTTCAAACCTCAGTGTTTCCAGTTGGCATGTTGGTCTTTCCAGTCCAGCAGAAAGTAACTTTATCCCCGCATCTTGCAGATCATTATCACTCAGGTCAAGCTCCTTCAGAATGGAACTGTTTACTGCTGCTGCAAGCATTTCACAGCATTCTTCTGTCAGGTTGCATTCTTTAAGCCTTCAAAAGAAAAATTGTTAAACCACACGTTAGAATTATTGAAAGTGTGAAATCTGGCTAAACTATCAACGTCAGTCACTTGTAAGTTTAAAAATAGCTTTTATAATATAAGGTGCAAAGAAACATAGCATTACATATCACAATTACGAAAAAGACGTTACTCACACAGCTACTCTGGACTCTTTGATTACGGGCAACAGCCTCCGGAGACCCTCCTCTGATCTTGAATACTTCCTCAGGTCAAACTCATCCAACTTTTCCTCTGAGGTCAGCAACACAAAGACCAGAGCAGACCACTGCGAAGGTGACAGCTCGGTCTCTGACAACCTACCTGAGCTCAGGTAGTTCTGGATTTCCTCCAAAAGAGACTGGTCGTGAAGCTCAACCAGGCAGTGGAACAGATTGACACATCTTTCTGGGGATGGGTTTTGTCTGATCTTCTCCTTGATGTACTCAGCAATCTCCTCATTTCTTCCTAGTGGACTGTTGGGCATTTTGGTAAGAAGACTCTTCAACAAGGTCAGATTGGATGTTTGTGAGAGGCCTAGAAGGAAGCGAAGCAAGAGATCAAGATGTCCGTTGTCGCTCTGCAGGGCCTTATCCACGGCGCTCTTGAGGAGGTCGGTTACTTCACAGGGAGCAGTTTCAACAGCAGACGTTTCGTGTGGTTCCAGCAGGTTTTGGTTGAAGCAGACGAATGTGTGAAAAATGTACATTGCAGCAAAAAACTCCTGGATGCTGAAATGCACAAAGCAGAAGATCCTCTCCAGATGGAATCCAGAATCACTCCCTGACATCTGTGTCAACATCCCTGAGTATACTGCAGCGTTGGCATTGATGTTGTACTCTTTCAGTTCGTTCTCGTAGAAGATCATGTTGCCCTTCATGAGGTGCTCAAAGGCCAGTTTTCCAAGCTTCAAGATGATCTCTTCATTCATTTTGACCTGGTCCTGTGCTTCAGACGCCTCTTGTCCTGCTGGGTACTTCTGCCCTCTGATCACTGAGTTGTACACCAGGAAATGTGTGTACATTTTTGTCAGGGTGTTTGGCATTTCCCTTCTGCCCTCGCCTTCTTCTTCTCTCCTCACTGTGTCTTCTAAAATCCTCTGCAGCACAGTGGCCGATATCCAGCTGAAGACTGGTATATGACACATAATATGGAGGCTCCTGTTTGACTTAATGTGTGAAATGACTCTACTGGCCATGGTTTGATCAGGGATTTTTTTCTTGAAGTACTCTTCCTTCTGAGGGTCGTTGAATCCTCGGATCTCTGTTACACGATCGATAAGCTGGCCTGGAATGCGGTTTGCAGCTGCAGGTCTGGAGGTAATCCAGATGTGTGCAGAAGGCAGCAGGTTCCCTCTGAAGAGACTCGTCAGTAGGACATCCACTGAAACCTCCTCTGAGACACAACGGCAGGGCCCATTACCGCTGAAGTCCAGGGGGAGTCGGCATTCGTCCAACCCATCAAATATCAGCACAAGCTTGTATTTGCCAAAATTTGAAATTCCTGATTCTTTTGCCTCCATGAGAAACTGATGAAGGAGCTGGGTCAGAGTATACTTTCTCTCCTTCATCAGATTCAGCTCCCGAAATGGAAGATTAATAAGGAGATGGATATCCTGGTTAACTCTCCCCTCTGCCCACTCCAGATTGAACTTCTGTACCGAGATAGTTTTACCAATCCCAGCAATTCCTCTTGTCAGCACGGTTCTGATGGGTCTGTCTTGGCCACACATGGGTTTAAAGATGTCTTCACATTTGATTGGCTTATCTTCTGTTTCTGGTCTCCTGGTTGCTGCCTCAATTTGCCTGACCTCATGTTCTTCGTTAACACCTCCACTCACTCCCTCAGTGACGTAGAGTTCAGTGTATACCTTGTTGAGAAGAGTCTGGTTGCCATGCTGTGCTATTCCCTCGTAAATGTATTCAAATTTTTTAAGTTTGTGTTTGAGTTTTCGCTGGCAGACATCGAGCTCCCCGTAAATGTCTAAAAAGTTGTGTAAAGAGGGAATGAAGAAGAGAATATAATGTTCGTGAAACGAGAAAAGAGCATAATATAGCACACATTTTTTTTACAAAAAGATGTGAAAAATCCACATAATATCTTAAACTGTTGCACATTTTCATTCTTACACTTCTGTAGTTTGTTTGCAATCTCCTGTCGGCCTATTTCATTTAAGGCTTGTAGAGTCATCTTCAGAATTTCCTCACTGGTACTCAAGTTTTGTTTTTTGTCTTCAGTGGCCTCACTGTCTTCACTCTCCTCTTTACTCTCAGAAGATTGTGGTAGGTGTGGAAAGAGCACATTTTTGTACCTTTTCATCTCACTCTTAACCCTGTCTATGATGTGGGTTTCCACCAACTGTAGAAGAAAGCAGAATTAATACACTTTTTTGACAGTGAATTCACATCCAGCACACCATTCTAAGAAACACCCAACTCGACTGTTTGAGAAAATATGTCATTACAATAAATAAATATTCATTACAACCATTATTATGCTATATACAGAGCTCATTTTAGCTATTATGATTTCAGATGTGACAGGCATAACCACCTCGAATATGACGTTTCCATCCACCTCTGTCAACTCTGGGCAGCCATGATGGTCTCTAAAAAAAGATCTTGAGAATATTAAAATAGTATTATTTTAATATTTTTCATTTATTTGCTATTGATGTTCAGCATTCCATGGTTTGCCTGGCTTTATGTAAAGATCCTGTTTGTAGGCCTTAGTGCCATCTACTGGCGAGTAAAGAAATAAATACTTTTCACTTTCCAAGTGTGGAAGAGAACCTACATTTGGTAACGCATCCAAGAAAGAAAAGAAGAAAGTTAAAGATCTCTCTAGAGACAGTTTTTGAATTGTTCACACTGGGCTCTTTCACAAACATGGCTTCTCTGTGGATGAGAATATGCTTCCTATGCAGATAAGAAGGGCTCATTTTAAGCATTTGCCATCACAGACATTCAAACAAAACTATAAATGTAAATGAATATCCTGTTTATGTATATATATATAAAAGATATATTTGTCTTCCAAATATATGCCGTATACTGTCTGTACCAACAGTTGGAGATGAAGAAGAATTTCTCTAGTATTGGTACAGATATCTCACTCGGAGAGAAAGCAAATGAGCAAATTTCCCAAAAAGTTTCAAGTCATTATGTTCAGCAGTATCAGTAAGTTTGGACCAAAAAAGAACAAACCATAGGCAAAGAACAAATCATAGTGCATGTACCTATCAGAGTCTTTGTTTGACCACTCATGATGAGCCTCCATGGAGGAATCACTTTTCATAGATGCACAGGAAAAAGCAGGCGTGTTTTCCGAATAAAAGGGACTACAAAGAAAAAGAAACAGAAGATGATCCTTACTATTAATCCTTATTTTTGTATTGGTTGCCATGTCTGTCCACTTCACATGATCCTTTACTCTTACCAAGACAACACATTCTACTACATTTTACCATCAAGTCAAGAGACTTTACAGTGCAAACATTGATATCTCATTCATTATAATAAATATTAAAATACACGTAACAGTTAAAAACAAATGCAAACAGAAACGGAACCTGTCAGCTGCTTCTTTGGCAAATACAATACGATGCTCCATGGATGCGTCACTACACATAGACGCTGCTCTTCCTTTTGCAGGCGGTTCCCCATCAGGACTCCTTTCTGTCTCCTCGTTTGGATCCATTTTTAGAGACAACTCCTGCTGTATCTTACAGGCACAAATTAGATTTAGTACAGTCATTGAACTAGACAAAACACAACAATTATGATAATTTATACAAGAATTGCTTTTACAATAACTGAATTCAACCTACCTTACTCAAAATTTTACTAGTATAAGCTCATATTCCAGTTGTGTGCAGATTCCTGTCGTGCACATCTAATCAACTTCAAATAAAACCTCCACTTATTATTTTCACATCTTCTTTACTCTATGGTACTACGAAGGCCACAAAGAGCTTACAAAACATCAACAAAATCTCATTGTTGAAAGGTATCACTCAAGTGATCGCTACAAAATGATTTCCAAGTCAGTTACATCTACTATGGATAGGATATGACAGGTACAGTGTTAGGAATATGGCACAGATACAGAGCCGTGGCGTTATCAGGTACAGAACTCCTCCTTGACAAAACAAAGTGTAAACCGCTGTGGCAGGCTATCACAAGGTCAAAGCCACCTGTTGTGGTGCAAATAGCCAACATATCATAATGAAAACAACAACTCCGGCAAGACATGACTCAGTGACTTTACTGGTCTTGTTTGATCGTTTTGTAACAGCAGGTATGCTGTCTGTTCTTCAACACACAGAAAATGCATAAATAATTTGATCAGCTGAAGAGCATGAAATCTCAGTAACATATGAGGGGCTGTTAGGGACATTATTCAGAATTAGTCTCTCCTATACACATGGTATTTTTCCATGTCATTTCCAAACTACTTTATACTTTTATGTTTTATGCTTTCTATTTCCCTGAACTGATTTCACGTATTAAAATTCACACACACACAAGACATTGAGCACCTCCTTAAAATATGATTCTTATACAGTCAGTATGAGCTCAAACAGTAGTAAGCTACACTCGAATACACTCGGATGTTATTTCAGAGATGCGTACTCGATCTTTTTTTTACGATGTAGGCTACCTATGAGCACTCTAGACTTTAGTTATGATGTTGTTGTTTTTTATATTCAAAAGAAAACGCAGCTATCTATCACAGCCATTTTGTACTTTCATTTTCATCAGCTCTCTGTCCCGTCATGTTCTCGGGATTGTTCCTAAACAGAAAAGTCGCTCCAAAGCATTTCCATTAACACGAGTAGGCTACACGAGTAGCTCTTCTATTTACATCAAACAAACACATAAAATAGACTTCGTATTACAGTACCTGCTAAGTGTCTTCGGTTCACATACAAGTGTAGCCTGGCTGGAATTCTGGGAAAAAAACATCACCATAAAGAAATGCGCCGCTCAGAAGCGATTGGTCGTAGTGACTCGTAAAGTAATAAACAGCTCATAATGTAATAAAATCATGAGCACATAACGTAATAATGACGATGGGATTATTTTGTTTTTACTTCTCCGGGTACGCCAAAGACATGCTTGTTAGTTTGATTTGTGATTCTAAATTGTTTGTCTCTGTGTTAGCCCTGCAATGAACCTGCAACCTGTCCAGGTAGTACCCCGCCTCTCACCCAATGATAACTGGGATAGGCTCCAGCAATCCCCGGTTGTAAAATGTAAATGATGAGGCTTCTCTCCTTCTTGAACTGTCACCTAACCATGGTGGACTCTAGGGGCTATGCTGTCCGGGGTATTTTGCCCCCTACCCTGAAGGGTCAGACAAAGAATGGTTCAGTATACCCTGAAGTGGGGGGTTATCAGGGCCCCACCCTGGAGCCAGGCCAGGGGCTGGGGCTCGTGGGCGACCGCCTGGTGGTCTGGTCTTGTGGAGCTTGTGGTAGAGGTCGAGCGCTATTGACTAGATATAGTCGGCCTCACCTCGACACATATCATCCGCTCTGTAACCCAAATCCTTGAGAAGGGTTGGGAGGGCTGGGATGGGCTTTTTGTTTGCCCCCAAAGTCTGCCTGCATGTTGGGGTTCTCACAGGTGGACGAAAGGACTGCTTCCCTGCACCTTTGGTCCCGGGAATGGGTCAGTAAACAAATTGTATACATGTTCTTAGTGCATACTGCCAATGTGAAAAATCAGATGCTTCAGCTTTGACGGGTGATGCAATTTCTTCTCTTGGTGAGTATCTGTCGTGTTCACCACTGTCTGCTGTCTCATAGGTGGTTTAGGTTTCTGCATCATTTTGACAGCATAGCTACAGCAACAGCGCAGACTATACGCAGCCTAACATTATAACTGACATGCACCTCCCCGGAAAAGTAACTACACACCACGGTCATGCAGAGGTCAAGAGCTGTGACTCCTCGCCATTGTTGATAGTGAAGCAGGAAGTAGAAACAAAAATTAACCAGACTGGTGAAAAAGACAGCGACGACTAGCACTTGGGTGGCATTACAGAGCAACTCAGACTGACGATTATATACTGTAAATATCTCACACTGGTGTAGTTACATGTCTAGGCTATGTCTGCATGGTCTGGGCTGTTGCCATATTCAAATTGACGCAGAAGTCTAAACCACCTATGAATGTTATGAAAGAACATTATAATTATTATTATGCGATTTAATTTAGCCCCAGTGTTTGTCCCTCTCTCTGTTTTAACATAATGGTATGATCCTAAGTCCTCACATGTTTGGCCACATGGCGTGCCCATGAACATAAAGTTCTGCCCCCGTCCTCTCCAGAGATCTACACAGCACCCATTCCATTGTACCCTGCACAGATTCAATTCCTCTGTGCAAGATGCAGCAAAGCAGCTCCAGAACTTAACCGAGTCTCCTCTCTCTTTGGTCATCTTACATTAAGTCAGTCATATACTTTGATCTTGATTATACAGTAAAATGACTTGATTATGTTGTGTTTGTTATGTCATTAAGTTATTGGACGTTGTTCTGGACTCTTTGGTTACCATTCGTATTATCCTTCCCTTAAACTCATCATCAGTTTTCCTCTTGCAGCCACATCCAGGGAGGTTGACTACAGTCCCATGGACTTTAAACTTCTGAATAACATGTGCAACTGTAGTCACAAGAACATCTAGCTGTTGGAGATCGTTTATAGCCTTTACCTTTAACATAATTTTCTCTGTACCTCCCCAGGTAACTCTCTCCTTAGTATTCTGTGGTCCGTGTTCAGTGTGGTACACGCCATTATACCGTGCACGTCACCAGACATTTTTTACCGGAGCATGTGTCCCAGTAAACATGTGCTGTGCCCCCCTGTAAAATTCCAGATGAAATTTCACGAATGAGTCTATTTTTCATCACAGACAGTTTATGATCACAGAATAATATCCGGGGATGCTGGGCACTAACCCATTCATGCTCACACATTCACCCATTGGGGACCCGTGCCTTGAGTAACACTGAACCCCAGTATCGTTGAGCATGTGGTCCATGGTGGTCCATGGATCAAACCACTAACTCTCCATTCAAGATTCATAACTGACTTTTTAAGAATATATTCTCTTATTTGTTTGTTTCTTTTTGTTTATATGTGTGTGTGCATACCACACAAATCACCATTACCTAATTGTATTAACTTAATCCATCACTATTATTATACTAATACTGTATTAATTGTTTTTATAGTACGTCAAATACGTCATATGTTATTATGCTACTACTATGCTATTTTCCCCATACTGTGACAATGTTTTCAGGTGATAATTCTCCTGAAAAGTTCCCAGTATATAACATTATCTTCACCCAACACTAATGCAGTAACTGATGTGTTCATTATGTAATGAGGTTATTTATTCATTGCATTATTAATTTATTAATTCATTCATTTTGTAATTATTTCTGATGTTGTAACACTGTAAATCTGAGAGACAAAATGATTTAAAAATAGTTTAAAAAACATCACACTCATAGTGAAGTGGAGGGAGCAGGTATAAAGTTCTGGAACCAACATGTGTGATGTCACACTGAGAACAGAACACACATTCTAAGAACTTAGCTCGGATATCACACACTACAAACAAGACAAGACATTGCATCTATCTACTTCTGATACAGAAACAACTCTGCAGATATCTGTGAGAGACAAGCCAAACTTTCTTTAGTTTAAACTCAGGTAAGTCTAGAGGCAGATACCGACTGAACACTGTCCACTCACAAATGACTTTCCTGAAGGGAGATTACTGAATCACTGGTTCACTGTTAAATTAACACCCCTGTTTGCTTTTAACAAAGCTACACAACTACAATGACATTTTACTATTTTATTAGATGTTAAGTGTGTCCAATAACAAAGCTGATACTGGTATGCTGTGAACTGTATATTTAATGGTTGGACTTCCTACCGGTCATGGTATAGGTGATGTTATATTTTACATTTACCCTGGCCCAGGAAAATCATCAGATTCTTACAAGTCTCCAGTAAAGTTAGAAGTATTACCTGTTACGTATTATACCAATAAACCCCGAAGCTGCTCATATATACTGCATTTATTTAGGATATTTTCAAGTTGGAGTCTGAGAAAGAGACTGAGGGTTTGAGAAGTCAGCTTAGAAAAGCTGAGCAGCAGATCAAACAGCAGTTATACTATGAGAACTATGAGAGTGTGAATTAAGCATTCATGAAGGAGACAGCCTGACTCTGACTGACACTTAAATAAGTTGTAGACAATACAATAATGTTTAGGAAGTTTATGTTTTGTCTTTTTAGTTCAAATGGACAGAGACAGATCACGCATGAACTCCTTTGATGGTAAAAAAAAAACAAAAAAATAACGGACTCCTCATTTCACACGTACCTTTTTGATGAAAATCTAATCACAACAAGTTACAAAAATCAACTTAAGCAAAAGACTCATAATGCTCATAGTCACAATAAAGTCATAATGAAAAGAACCATGTATAGGCTACTGAACAGTGTATGGATGATTTTTTTTATCATGTCAGAGGTAACACAACTATGTGAATGATCTTGCAGGAGACGAACACCTCCACCAGCTTGATTTGGTGGAGGCTGTTGCACAGAGCGGTAGGTTCCATGAAGAAGAGATCGCATGGCTGCGGTTCTTCATCAGTAATGGACAGGAGCATGAAGCCATCGCTTACAGGTGCTGGCCAGTAAATTAGAATATCATCAAAAAGTTGAATTATTTCAGTAATTCCATTCAAAAGGTGAAACTTGTATACTGTATACTTTCCTTCCACACATAGTGATATATTTCAAGTGTTTATTCATTTTCATTTTTATTATTACAACTGACAGCTAATGAAAACACCAAATTCAGTATCTCAGAAAATTAGAATATTCTGAAAAGGCTCAATATAGAAGACACCTGGTGCCACACTAATCAGCTGATTAACTCAAAACACCTGCAAAGGCCTTTAAAAGGTTCCTCAGTCTTGTTCTGAAGGCTCCACAATCATGGGGAAGACTTCTGACTTAACAGTTGTCCAAAAGACGACCATTGACACCTTGTACAAGGAGGGCAAGACACAAAAGTTGATTGCTAAAGAAGCTGGCTGTTCGCAGAGCTCTGTGTCCAAGCACATTAACAGACAGGCGAAGGGACGGAAAAAATGTGGTAGAAAAAAGTGTACAAGCTCTAGGGATAACCGCACCCTGCAGAGAATTGTAACGACAAACCCATTCAAAAATGTGGGGGAGATCCACAAAGAGTGGACTGCAGAAGTCAGCGCTTCAAGAACCACCACGAAGAGACGCATGAAAGACATGGGATTCAGCTGTCGCATTCCGTGTGTCAAGCCACTCTTGAACAAGAAACAGCGTAAGAAGCGTCTCGCCTGGGCCAAGGATAAAAAGGACTGGACTGCTGCTGAGTGGTCCAAAGTTATGTTTTCTGATGAAAGCAAATTTTGCATTTCCTTTGGAAATCAAGGACCCAGAGTCTGGAGGAAGAGCGGAGAAGCACAGAATCCACGTTGCATGAGGTCCAGTGTAAAGTTTCCACCGTCAGTGATGGTGTGGGGTGCCATGTCATCTGCCGGTGTTGGCCCACTCTGTTTCCTGAGGTCCAAGGTCAATGCAGCTGTCTACCAGGAAGTTTTAGAGCACTTCATGCTTCCTGCTGCTGACCAACTTTATGGAGATGCAGATTTCACTTTTCAACAGGACTTGGCACCTGCACACAGTGCCAAAACCACCAGTACCTGGTTCAAGGACCATGGTATCCCTGTCCTTGATTGGCCAGCAAACTCGCCTGACCTTAACCCCATAGAAAATCTATGGGGTATTGTGAAGCGGAAGATGCAATGCGCTAGACCCAATAATGCAGAGGAGCTGAAGACGACTATCAGAGCAACCTGGGCTCTCATAACACCTGAGCAGTGCCACAGACTGATCGAGTCCATGCCACGCCGCATTAATGCAGTGATTGAGGCAAAAGGAGCCCCGACTAAGTATTGAGTGCTATACATGCGCATGCTTTTCATGTTCATTCTTTTCAGTTGGCCAACATTTCTAAAAAAAAAAACATTTTTTTCATTGGCCTTTTCAATATTCTAATTTTTTGAGATGCCAAATTTGGAGTTTTCATTAGTTGTCACTTATAAATATCAAAATTAAAAGAAATAAACATTGGAAATACATCGGTCTGTGTGCATTGCATGAATATAATGTACAAATTTCACTTTTTGAATGGAATTACTGAAATAATTCAACTTTTTGATGATATTCTAATTTACTGGCCAGCACCTGTATATGAGGCATATGGTTGCTGAACGTGACTATGCCAACTATGACAGCGCTGTCTTTCTTGGAGACAATCTTGACAGTGAGGGTGAAGATCAATAGACTGACGATGAAAGTGACACTGACAGCGAGGATGAAGCTCCAGTGTTTGCTCCTTCCTCAAGAGTGCCTGGTGGATACTATGAAGTGTCTGACATCTCTGACTGGGAAAGTGACACTGAAGAAGACCCAGAGTCAGGAGAAGGTAGCAAACACACACACACTGACAGTTAACAAAAAAGAACACTTTGTGGGTTTTTTTTGTTTGTTTGTTTTTTATCAGAGGTAACACAATTGTGTGAATGATCTTGCAGGAGAGGAACACCTCCACTGGCTTGACTTCGTGGAGGAAATTGCACAAAGTGGTCGGTTCGATGAAAGAGCGATGACATGGCTGCAGTTAGTTATGAGTCATGGACTGGAGTATGAAGCCGTGGCTTATTTGAGGAATTATATTGCTCAGCGTGACAACCTTGTCATTGTTGAGGAAGATCTTGACAGTGACGATGAAGATCAAGAGTCTGATGAGGAACTTCAGGGTTACATGTCTGACTGGGGAAGTGACAGCGACAACAGCAGTGAACATGAAGTTCCAGCATTAGCTCCTTCCTCAAGTCAAGGGCCTGTAGGATCCCGGAGGAGGTTGAGAGAAGAGGAGAGTGATGACTGGACAAGCAGCAAGCGGTTCAGGTGCTGTAATGCAGTTCCTCAGGCTGTCTCCAGCAGTGACCCTGAAGAGAAAGACCCAGAGTCAGCGCCTTCCTCCAGACCAGTGGCCGAAAGCTCCAAAAAAAGAGCGAGAGATGAGGATGAAGAAGAAGAAGAAGATGGGAGCGATAGCAAACGGTTCAGACCCTGACAGAAGTCTGCTGCCAAACTTTACACCCTGTCTTCACAGAGACTTTCATTCAGACTGTCCTTTAGTTCTTTTCCTTCCAGTTAAATTGTTGAAATAAACAAAAGAATACTTCACATTTTTCTCATTTGGTTTTAGTGACATTTCACATTTGGAAAAATGTGCTGCACAAAATGTTCGAGTTTCTAGGTGTTCTAGCAACACAGATTATCTGATGTCAAACAATGAAATGCTTTGTGGGTGTAACTAAACTTGCCATCCCAAACAAATTTTATATAAGAACTGTAGTACCCACATCATCACAACTTCCAATAAACATCAGTGGAATAAAATCAACGGATGCACTGAACTGGATGATGTTGGGGTGGGTTTCAGAAGAACACTTATTCATTTTATTCAGGTGTGGTCCTGGTCTCATAAACCTGCCCAGTCGTGGCTTAGTTATCCACTCCAACCTGCCTATGAAGTCTCTCCTATTCAATCACTATATCCGCTAACTCACCTGTGATAGAATTACTGTCACTGTCACTTTAATGACCCTAATATGTTCTTGTTAATATTTATTTTCAGTATCATGATTAGATTCTACATACGCTTTAATCAGATGTACTTTATCTATGACAGATGTATGTTTACCTTGTTCCTCCTGCTGCTCCTTTCTTCTCCTCTCCCAGCAGTTAGCAGGGTCAAGGCACATTACAGACATTAAAAATGTATGAATTAAGTGAGAGGGCTCCCCTGCACAAAACAGACTTTATGCGTAGTTCATTTGGTGGTAATTGCACCAATCACTTGAACAAGTGAGTGTAGAGCAGTAATACCATATCGATTCTAAATGAAAAAAACAAAACAAATACAGCCTGATATTTCATTTGCTACCCATTAACAGCAGTTCTAATAACATGACCACCAGTCATTACAACTGACACTTCCTTTTATTGGTTTTCAAACAGGAAATCACAAAATTGATAATGTGTACACCAACCATGCTGTGTGGCAAATAATCCTGATTATCCAACACAATACAGGTCAATGCAGCGTCTGTTAAAATGTTTAAACAAAATAAAAATGGGACGATTTTTCCATCTTAACATGATGAAACACCACTCGGTGGAAAGCTGATGTTTCAGCCTGCAGACTTACTTCTTTGCGGACATGCACCAAGAATATAGTCAAACAACGAGCGTGAGTGTGAATGATGTAAGTGACTGCTCACCATCTACGTTCAAACGAATAACATCAAACTGTACAAATTTGAGATTACAAAAACTAATCCCTCCTTGCCCAGCCCCTCGTCCCTACGTTGATTTCACAAAGGCCATTTTGTAGCTGTGTTTCCTTCCTTCGTTCCTACTGTCTGAGCCGGTCTTGGCCTGGTCTGGGGTTTTTTCCTCAGGGTCAGGATCGCAGCCTTTGTCATGAGCTTCTGTGGGTTCTTTTTCACTGGTGGACTTCTCTGGCTCGGCTTCTTTTGTCTGTCCCTCTACTGGAGGTGAGGGGAACGACTCTGGCTGTGGGTCTGGCTGTGGCTCAGGCTGTGGAAAAGAGAGTAATAAGATCATTTATCTTTCCTTTACCTGCAAGGAGATGGACTGGAAACACAATATCTAAAAAGTTCAGAAAGTTAACGGATTAGGACTGACTCTTAACAGAACTGGTTAGCCAGTTGACTGGAATAATTCATAGTGAACACCATTTTTGTCTGATGTCTGGGCTAACAATGCCTTTTAATTAAGACTGCAAGGCAGAGTGGCTGCTGACTTCTGAAAAAATTAAGGTTGTCATCTTTGCTGAGACTACTTCTTCCTTGACTTGTATATTCTTTTTGTATGTATATAGCTCGATTCTACCAATTAGTAGTCAAAGTGATTTAGAGTCATAATGACTCATTTCCCCATCTGTTCACACATGCACTCTCTCATTCACACACACTGGTGTTCAATGCCATGAACACATGTGTATGGACACTGTAACCCAGTGTCCTTACACATGTGTTCCAGGAATTGAACCACTAACCCTCTGGCTCAAGGACAACACCATCTACATACTGAACCGCAGTCGCATGTTTAAATAGTGATGTTGCTGCATCATAGGTTACCATAACATATTTATGCTGGAGTAGGTAGCCCTCTAGGCTGAGAAACCCCCTCACCTCACTGAAACCAAGGCCGCAGTGTCTCCGGTTCCGGCCTGACAGTTTCCCATCCATGCCCTGCTGGAACTGCATCTCCAGCTGGTCGTTGATCTTCTTATCTTCCTGCCCTGTAGATGAGACACCAGTCACAGCAGGCACACACAGCCATTACAGGCCTATCCATAGATGGATAGATCTGTGTGGCGGATGTGTAGTAGGGAGGCCCGGTTAATTGCATTGGGCATAAGGATGCATGGGTAAGTGGCATGGGACATTTTACCTGGACAGAACAAGCACAGCATTTTACAAAAGCTAAATAAAGAAGCTTACCACTGCGTAAGTGGGACGTCGACTTGTGGTCGCCAATGACAAGTCGCCCAGTGTGTTCCTTCTGGAAAACAGGAGAGATCCCATTTTAAATGCAATGTCACAACTTCTGCCAGTGACCAGTTAAACAACTTTTGTAGTTATTTATTTTGATGTGGAATACTGGTCTACAATAAACTGCACTGAAAGTAAGATAATCTACAATACCAACCTTGCCAGCGCCCATCAGCCGTAAAAACTTTTGCTTCCTCTCACTGCTTCCTAAGTCAGCAGACGCCCACTGGGTCGAGTCGTCCTGCCAAGACAAAATATTGCTTTCAGTTGGACTAGCAGACCAAGGGTAATGCCTTCAGGTAGACAGTGACAGAAAAGATATATCTCAAGAGAACAGGTATGGTCGTTCAAATGTGAACAGTTGTTGCTTTCCTTCAGACTGTTACAAAGTTTGGTACAGAAATTTGTTCTTGTTCTCGAGATGAGCAAGAACAAAAGTCGGTTTCGGCCAGGGCAGTGTATGAAAGAAACCTCATAGGGCCGTCCCACTGCAACACACATCACATGAGCTAATCGTTGTGGGGGGTGTGGAGGGCGCTTTTCTCGTTATTTTCAGATGTCGCTTTGACCACTGTGTCCGTCGGAAGACACCGTTCATTAAGCATACACCCTGGGATGGGATCTCATAGCGGCCGCTAGCATTTACGCTTTTTCCCACAGTTTCGCATTAACCACACCCATTTCCAGTTTTTCAATCAGAATCCTTGTCGGACACAACACAAGAAAAAAATTCTGCCGGATGATGCGTTGAGAAAGAGTTGTGGGAACTCTCAAGCGAGGGCTGCAAGAACAAAATGAGCAAGAACCAATTTGTCACTTCTCGGAGTCTAGGCTTTGTTGGGGCAGAACTTTTTGCATGTGTAGCATCCAACTGCTATTCTGTGATTGGTCAGAAATCATAAGTGGGCGTGGTTTGTGTTGATTGATTGGTTCTGTGAGCTCCCAGTAGCTAAACTACCTGCCACATCCGAAAATAATAAGAAAGCCGCCTCTCTGTCCGTCATCTCGCGCAAATCCCACAATGCGTCGCGCTCTAGGAGGACTTCCCAGCCTGGAGATGGACACTCATCTCATCTTTTACTACCGCTTATCCTCACTAGGGTCGCGGGGGGGGTGGGGCATTCCTTAAGTATAAATGCCCTGACCCAAAAGAACTTTGTTCCTGTTCTTGCTCACCTCCAGAATAAGAACAAATGTCTCGCTTCTTGCGGTGTGTGTGACTGCTTAACAGACAGTTGTTTGGACAGTGGGTTCTTTGGAGATATCACCCTGAACCTCAGGAAGACGTTGTAACTTTTCTCTTTCTCTCTCTCTCACACACGGTATCGTGGAAATGTAATCTTAACATCAGTAGATAACGTGTGCGAAATTTTAAGAAAGAAGAACAATGATTGAAGCGCAGTATGTTATACATTATACTGCACACTCAACTGTGTTCTATGTTTTAGCTGGTAGTTTTAAGTCAGTCTGAATACCTGAATTAACTTTGTTTGGTTTGCAACGTGCTCATGTTACACGACAACGCTCTTCAATCCTATCGTTAGCAAAAATGCTAGGGCGACGCTAGCCATATCTTAGTAATTACTAGCTTTTACCTACGAATTGTCATTTTACTCACTTGGTCGGGAGATGCAGATCGCTTTGTCCCATGTCTGTCTTCTGGAGAAGTCATACTGAACGACAGCTTTAGGAATATGTCGGTAAAGTTGCATACCACCTAGCAAGCGCTAGTTCAACTGTCAACAATCCTCCGTGTCGCCACTTCCTGCTCATTCTTCTTCTTCGTTTGTGTTGCAGGGGGGACTTATTGGCAGATGGACTCTATGCTCCCGCTCTTCGGAGGGAAGTGTAGCGTCTCCCTCAACGCAGAAAACCGGTCATCAGAAGCACAGAGGCAGGTATTTGAAATCCAGTCAGCAACATCCCCACCATAAATCACGTTTATTTATCTAGATATATGAATACATTGCTATGTATATTGGAATCGACTTTCTTTTTCTTTTCTCTTTTTTTTGGAAAGGTTATTACAGACAAAAAAAATACGCCAGAATTCCTATTTTCAATATTACTTTTTGCTCTGTCTCCGTGAGCTTGTAAATATTTCTGAAATACATTTCCCTGATGGTAATTCAATCATTTAAAGTTTAAACACATTAACCATCACTGATTTGATTGAGTTAATTGGAAATGCATGTATGTTGTTACCGTGACCTGCAGCCCACACATGTAGTGCTGCATGTGGTGCATGGGAATACGCGCAGCAGTCTGTAGTGAACCGACTGATGGGTAACCTTCATCAAAAACGCCAATAGGTGGCGTAAGAGTAAACGTAATGAAGCAGGAGCCCGGAGGCGCTCACACCTCTGACAGGACGCAATAACTTCATTTCTGCAACACACAGTCGTTGGTGTATTTGCACGCTGGTCTTGTCAATGCGCTTACGACGTTTTGTAAAATCCGAAATAAAATAAAATAAAATAAATAAAAAAAACGCAGGCAACTGGACTTGTTTGAGTTTTCTTGAGAACGTCTCACCAAGAATCTTCATAGATACATTTTTAATATGTATTTTTTTCCTGAAGCAAAAAGAAGAAAAACTCTTCCCTGACCTAATTTTTAGTTAAACTGAACAGACGCCGAGAGAGGAAATATTAGAAAAGAGAAGGTAGAAGGTGAAGCGCAATTAATGACTTCAAGTTTGACTGTGATTGACTGATTGATTTAAAGGACCAGAAACTCGCCCAAAACTTCAGTTTTGCGTTTATTAATAAAAAGTGTTGATGGACACACCGTGACATAAATAGACTATAAGACAGATATTTATCATTAATTGCTCTGTGACTAAAATTTGTGTTTATTCAGTTTTGTGTGATGAAGGCTCTGAAACTTGAAACAGAACCTTTTGAGAAAACGTGTCCCTGGTTAAATCAGAGCAATTAGAACAACAATCCATTACTTTTTCTATATTATTATCATTATTATTATTTATTTATATTTTAATCGAACCGGTCCGGTCACCGAGACCAGGTGACCAATACACCGCATAGTTCGTGTGGAACATGGAGAGGAAATACAAGTTCAAATAAAGCACAACAAAACATAGTGTTCCATATTTATTTAACCATTGTACACAAAGAAAGTCACACAGACGGACAGAGACGGATAAATAGTCTATTGAGGGAGAGAGAGAGAGAGGGAGGTAGAGAGAGAAAGAGAGAGAGAGAGGGAGAGAGAGGAGGGGTTATCCTGCTTCTGCCTCTTTACCCGACAGTGCCCCGCACTCTCACTTAACCTCAACATAGTGCCGGACGGAAATAACCAAAAAATACTTTTTAAAAATCCTCCGAATGACAGCTCCCCGGGCTCAGCGTTACTTCTGACAACGACGCCGAAGTGTTTCAGCTTACTTTCTGATCCTCGGCGGAGCGCAAACAGAGGAGTTACCAAAGTCCCCGCCACGCTCCAACTATGGTGACTTTACGCACGGGATTTGAAGGCTGTTTGAACTGACTCTTGTTTCGCCCCCGGTGCCGAAACTCTGCCCTCATCGCCCGCAACAATCTTCCAAGTTTGAAAGAAACACGCAGCGCATGTCGAAAAAGTGAACCCAGGTAAGAGCAGTCCTGTTGCATCGCTGTGAACAGCACCGGGACCGTCACCCGGCGCGTCCTCTGGGCTGGTTGTTTTGAAAAGTCTGTGTGCGCACTCCGCTTATCTGCACTCCACAACAAACAGCGGTGACAGCAGCTGATTCGGGTTGTATCACTGCCTTGAACCTGAAGCTGGACCCCAGTTTGACTCGGTCGACCCTACATGACCTAAAGAAACAGCTCACAGGATTTAGTCGTAGAAAAAGTTTGGTGTTATTGTATAAAAGTACTTAAATACTAATACTTGAATAATTCGCGGCTTTTACAGCCAATCTAAAATTACACCAAGTCACAAAACTTTATTAAAATACGTTTTTAATAAAGTAATGACAATTTATAATCACTGCCGTTCTTGGTTATGTTTATAAGTAGTCTACTAATTATTATAAAAATGTTCTTTCTCTTATAATAATATTATAATTATGTTTATAATATGTACATCAAAACCACGTGACAAACGGAGCGGCATTTAAATAAAACTTTAAAAAACTTTTTTTTTTAAATTAAATAAATTTGTTTATCAAAAAGTTTGGGATTTTGCGCCACTGTCATGCCAAAAATAAATCAGTCATTCTAGGGAAACAACGCAAAAGTTGACAGAAACTTGTGTCAGTCAGTTCATTTCATTTTCTGTATCGTTGTCTTTGTCTTTGTTTGTGTAACGCAAGTGAACGACATTCCAGGTTAATTTCAGACATAAAAGATGCAGTTAAATTGTGCAAGGAAATCGGAGGCTTCCACTTCATCCCTGTTGTGCACTGTTAAGAGATAGTCGAGCGGTTCTTCGTCAACAGAAAATGTTTGTGTGTTCAGAAGTCACGTTCAAATGTCATTTAGAAAAAGTCAGTGCGCCAAAGGGATCTGCATCAAATCACCACAAGCCAATTAAAACGTTTTTAAGGGCACAATTTGAATATTTAAACACCGTTTTAGATTTTAGTTTCAGGGAATCTAAGGGCCTCTCCGAGTCATCCCATAGTTCATACACATTAGAGTTTATGGGCTGTTAGTTTCAGTAGTTTCCTCTTCGGCCACACAGCGGTAGACTTCTGTCCATAATCATGGACGCGTCGCGCTTTGTCGGACCTCTGCTCCCTGTGCGCGTCCCCGGCTGCGCTGCCTCTCCACAGTGCACATTTCAGCCAGGAGCGAAACTGTGGTGCCCTGCGTTCTCCCCCACACATGCAGGGAGAAAATAGTGTAGAGGGGAGAAGAAAAGCTGGGGAAAAAAGTGGCGTCTTTAGTGCCCAACTTAACTTTCCGCCTCGGAGGTCACGGCGACTGACCCTAGAAGAATGCGTGAGTCATAAATTAAAATAGACCCGGAGTCCTAACACGGATCCATTGAGAGACAATACCGGGAGAAACAGGACCGTGGCCCTGCACTGCGAGAGAGTTGAATATTTATCCTGTAAGTTTATTTTTTTCCCCTTCTATTTTCTTCATGATTGAACGTTTGCAGCGAGCGTCTTAAGTTTATGGGCGATAAGTGTCAATTTCGCTTGACAGCCGTGCAGCCTGATAGAGTGGTGGCACTGGGTGTGAAGTTAATTGCGAGTGTGTGGACTTGAGCCATGCGGACAGGGACAGCTCCTAATGCGCACCGAAGAGCCTGCTGCTCGGACAAGCAGCGGGGTCTGTCTCCCGAGTGAAAGTTTGTCCTCAGTCATCGCTGAGGATGTGACAGGGGGTACAGGAGGACAAGGCACACGACAACGGCCTGGCAAAGGCTGATAGAGTCACTTCAGGGTGTTCCCCACATTTAGAGCCACGCTACACCTCCGAGATAAGCCTCTGCTCGCCTGCAGATAAGAAGCTTTTAGAGGAGCACAGAGAGAGATCACACGGGCATGACGAAAAAAAAAAAAAAAAAAAAAAAAAAAAATGAGGCTGAAAACCGCTATAGAGGAAACGCGGATAGTCCGGATAACCATTTCACTGATTTCTTAATAATTGGAATCATTACATTTTCGTCACCTGCGGCCTTTATAGTGAGAACGGACAAATTCACAGGAGCAGCTTTAATTGTTTTACGCATCCACGTTTTTGTTTGCACACCAAATCACTCCTCTATTCAAAGTTATAATTGCCCGGCTTGACAGATGCACCAGTTGCCAGCTTGGGCCTGCCCACGTCGTCCCGCGCAGTAAATCACAATTTCCAACAAGTTGTTTAATTGTTTGGACTCTGGCAGAACAATTTATAGAGCGCCCCCTCCTCTTTCTGTCTTGTAAGTGAGAGTGTCTGTCTGAAAAACAATCCGAGCTGGGGGGTCGCTGAAGCTGATCTCCTATGGCATTTTGTTTTGAGCAGGTGCTGCGGGTCGAAGTTCCCTCATAAGGTAAAGTGGCATTAGAGTGTCCAAATGGCAGACTTATATATAGGCTGCCAATTCAGCACATTGTCCCGGGCTGCATGTCTGCGCTCTCCCCGATGTCTGAGGGAGACCTGCAGCTTTTCTCTTTTCTCCCCCCCCCCCCTTCTCTCCGCTTCTTCTGTGGAAATCAGCGCTGACAACAGGCGCGTCAGCCTGGCCACAGCGACGGGTCACTGTGTGGTCCATTTCTGATTCTGTCAGCAACATGAAATGGCCATTAGAAACCGTGCGTAAAAAATTTCGATAGCGTCTGAAGAGAATTTAAACCAGTCGCCTCCTGTGACAGAAAATAAATCAACATAAAAGATTTCATTTTGAATTTCATTTTCTCTATCTTCTAGATTCCCCAAATTCGAAAAAAAAAATCATATTCATTTTGGGCGTGTATATTTTCACATATAATGATTTTATTGAATTTTGAATTTTAGGGAAAATCTCCCTTGATGCAGGCAATTACATTTTCTGATCACATTTGAGTCTTTTCATGATCTTTTCCATCATCATTCATTGCAAAACATTTATTTTCAAATGATCAAAATAACCACCATTACACGTATTTGTTTATGTGTTCATTTTTCTCAAGCTCTCCTTCTTTAAGCTCTGCAAATTAGTAAAGTGTGCAAGCTGGTGTAGAATCAAACACGGCAACACAAACCTCAGGGTCTAATTCTCACACTTAAAAATTTAGCCTTTGCTCTCGTGTTATTCTAATACACCACATGAATATTTCTTGGGCTCTGAGAGGCCTTTTTCTGTGGAGTGATGCGAAGGGACTCTTTAGCCGAAAGAGGATACAAGCAGATGTAAACGCCAAAGATTAAGAGATCTGACAGTTGAGAGGGAGGAAGAAAGAGGAAGAATGATCTGGATTTTGAGGCTGAATTTGGAATTGATTAGACGCCCGCTACTCTCTGATGTGCAAAAGAAACTCAGTTTGATGCGAGCATCAGGGTGCACCGTGATTTCAACTGCCCCTCCGTAGCATTACAGTTATTTTATTTACCCTGCATATTGAGCAAAACATCAGCCCCCCCGTCTCACCACAGTGTTGCAGATTGAAGTGTTTCCATATGTTGTTTTTTTGAGGATGTCATTCACCTTCATCGGAAAACCATCTCTCCACCATTTTAAGTCTGTGGCCGATCCGTAGAGTCCTAATTATTTGTTGTCGGGCTCTTTGAAAGAGACACCAGCCCCTAAATTGGACATGTGTTGTACAAACACAAATTAAACATTTAGCCCTAAGTATTTCTCCCTGGGTCCTAAGTGCATATTAGTCAGCCTATACTTATCTCTGGCCCAACGGCACACCCAAATTGCAGTGTTGCTGTAGAAAAAGAAAGGTTGGGGCCCTGGAGAATGAGCACTTGAAGCATCCTGGCAGATGCCCAGAAGTTTCCGAACCACAATGAAGCTTAGGTGTGCTTGTACGAACGGTGTGTGTGTGTGTGTGTGTGTGTGTGTGCTTGTGTGTTTTTTGTTTGTGGACGTCTAAATCCTTTGAGTTTCTGTGATTGCCGGCTAAATAATCAGACAAGCGTGGGACTAATTGTGCTCATGTGCATTTCCACTGATGTAATTGTGTATCTGCTTCTGAGTGAGAGTGTGAGTGCATGCGTGTCCTTGTACGCGGTCAGGTGTGTTTCGGTGTGTATCCGGCGCCGTGTCCTTGTCGTGCGCGTGTGCTCCTCGACTGTGAGTGTGTGCCCCGCTGGGTGGACGTCCCGCTCTGTGGATCCCTCCTCTGTGCTCCACCACTACGCAACCTTGGAAACAGCCTCCTCATTTTCCACCAGAGCTGGATAATAACGGGGCGGCGTTTTTCATTCTCCTCTCTCCTCTTTTTCGGTGGTCCGGGTAGCCTCTCCTTTCTGCCACAGATTCTCCAGCACCTGCTCCCCACTGCCCAATTACAAAGCACAGAATTAAGAGCTGACTCGACACAGCGGCTCCTGATTACAAAAGCGCCCCGTCCCCTGCAAACACACACCCTCCTCGCCTTCTTCAACTTCATTTCGCATCTTTACACGCATTATTTCATCTTCCTCTGAAGTTCTAAACAGCTATAATGAAGTTCATTCTAAATTTTTCAGCCCGTTTCTGACCGAGGTCTTGTTCCTTTATTTATCCGGGCGTGTTTCGCCGACTTCTGATGACTGCAGCATTAACAATGCCTATTATGTTCCTGCAAAGGACGGAGTGAGATTTATAAATGTATGGTTTACATAAGAGCCTTTGACGAATGGCTGCTGCACTGTTAACACAGACACAGAACTGGCATCCTGCCTGGATAGAAAAACAACAAAGGGTGGCTTGAATCCACATTAAACTTAAAACCACTTAATAATTCTCTACTATGATTATCTGGAATGAAAGACATTTGCAAAGTTCCTTTTTTATTCTTGTTTATTCATTTTGTAATTTGTGAACTACTTGGCATGGCAACCTGCAACATCGTTCTCTCCGTGCTCTCGCCTTTCCTCAAGTGGAAAAACTCACCATCCCTCTCCGCTGACACAACACAGAGAGCTGCCATTGTTGAAAGTCATTCTTGGGAAAGTAGGTACTCAGTAATTGAAGTATTATTAAAAAGAGAAATCCTGCACAGAACAAATCCAGCTCATGGTACATGTAAATTCACTTACAAGGCTGCGCAGGTTGGAACTTTCACTTAACGCTGACATACTTTTGCCAAGTCAAGGTTTATCAAAGACGCAGCTGTCATTCTGAATCAGTTTTAAAGAAAAAATATGACAAGAATATTGAATATTCTTCATTTAGTACGTGGCTACAAATCAGCGTTTTCTAAGTGAGCCGATGGCCACAATGAAAGCTCAGAAAAAGCAAATGGATGCCGCAGTTTTCTTGGAATAGGACACCAAACGGGACGGAGCACACTGATTTAAATTAGTTTGGGCTCAATTTTCACAAAATTGAACCCAATTATGTCAGACGTCAGGAAGTGCAAAGGCCAAAAGAAACACAAACACTCTTTTTTTTCAATCAGAGTAGTGTACGTTAACCCTTCTCTAATTATTTTAAAACGCCACTCTTCAGATTCTTTTATGTTGTATGCAAAAGAGATTAGTCTCGCCAGTTATTATTCATTGCCGCTTGGGTATTCAAATCCCATCCCTTTAACCGTATTGTTTCGCTTGAAGATTGCAGACTCATTGCAAAAAGACATTACTCAACCTCTGTGTTTTCTCTGCTGCACTTCACCGACCCCTGGAGCTTTGCCAGGCGCAGCCCTCAAATGTAAATGGTGAAAAAGGGAGCCCTGGAAAAATGTCCTCAACAGTTGATTCTCTGCTAATTCTTGGAAATAAATTATGAGCGTAAAGTGCTGCAGTCAGTCTCTTTAATCCAGCCAGTCAGACTGCAGACTCTTTGTGTTTGTTACAAAACTAGTGGGTGACCAGGTGACTGACACATGTGCTCCAGTGAGTCTTTATCTGTCAGTCGGCAGTCGTGGCCTTGGATTGCAGCAGCAGCAGCAGCGGCGGCAGATGCTTTGGCAATTACACTGCTCCTGATGATTTTACAGAAAGAGGAAATCACATACGAGCATGTCTTCATGTCTTCATGCTTTTCCGTCGTTCCTCTTTCCTCCACTTCGCTTTGGTCTCTCCTACTTTTTCTTTTTATCTGCCTTTCCCTATCCTTTTTTTTTGACTTTCATTTAAAGGAGGTATAGAGGTATAACAACCTGAGGGTTGACATGACTTAGATTCTCTGTCAGGTTTAGGGAACATAGAACTCCCTCGCAATCGCTTTCTTTACTTTTGTGGAAAATAAGAAAAGAAACTAAAACCAAAAAAAATGCTGTCATATCAAATAACACAACTAGCTGGAGCTTTTTTTTATTATCATGACAAGAGAGTCTCGTGACTAGAGGGAAAATGGAGTTGTTGATGTTATGAGTCATTGTCTCTGCTGGGCATCGAGTATCTGTGTGACTATTTTTCTGGGTTGTGTGGTATGATCCTTATCTGAGATGTTAAATAGTTTAGGAACAATATGTGAATGGCAAGTGTCCCCACAAGAGTATATAATTGAGCAGCTTTTTGTATTTTTGTCTGTTAATTACCGAGACACTACAGTGGTGATTTATTTGCTGGGTATTTTCCTGATTCTGCATAAAAATAATCTGGAATTATTTGAAACATTACCAATGACTCAGTCAATGCAGAGAAGTGGGTGTCATCCACTTGAAAGTTTAATGTCTCGACAAAAGCAGACGGGTTGGGTGTGATACATAAGACAATACAAGCACTGGAATGTTTTGACAATGGTATGAAAGTGTTTGAAGATACATGCACTTAACTTTTGTTTGACTGACAGCCAAGTTTGCTGATTCTGAATTGTCACGACACATGAACCCCACCCTGTGGCACTCGCCGCGGGTTAAACTAAACAAAAGAAATTATTTGCACTGCCTTCTTATCCGCAGTTTATGTTGCACAACTCACTCTCAGGTACTACACCTGTGAGTCTGATCACTACTTGTTGCTTTGTCTGCTGAAATGTCTCTCAGTTGGCTTCACTCCAGCAGAACACTCCAGGTCTCATTTAGGAAATTGCTTTTTAAGTTTTTCTATCCAAAGATGGAAAGGGAGAAAGGAAATGTGTTGAATTTTTTGTGGCATGGGCAAAGGCCTCATGTGCAGTGCCTATGAACCTATCCAAGATCAATTTGCTGCAGAAAGAAAGGCATACACACCATCTATTACATAGAAACAAAGGCTTTCTTTGATACAAACCATAAAAGCGAGACTTTTTAAGAGGGGAGACTACCTGTTAATTGGTGAACTGAATAAACAAGGTTTAGATTGAAATTGCCCAGAAGGGCATCTGGGTGGCCGTGGCTCTGTAGGTAGATCATGTTGCCCAATCCCTGATACATGGACCACATGCAAAAGTGTCCTTGAGCAAGACTCAAAACCCAGAGAGTCCCTGGTGCTTGCTCACTGTGATTGTGCCCGTGTGAATGTGTGGAAAGATGTGTCATTGGGACCAACCGGTAGACAGAGACGGGCTCTATGAACACAAGGTCATTTACGAAGGTCTGAATAGGAAAAAGAAGTTCTGTAGCCTTAACAGTGACTGCTGTCTCTGACAAGTCTCCAATTTTGACTGATTATAAGAATGGAAGTACTATTTAAAGAAGCATATTACAAAACAAATTGTCCAAAATGAATTAATAGTGGTCTACTCGGGGTTAAGTTCCAGAGAGTCATCTGGAACCTTTAAATGCAATATGCAAAATCTGTTGGCAATGGAAGGGGCAGTTTAGGTACCATAAGCTTCCATTTGCACTTTTGACCAATCACGTTTAAACGGGCTTAGGTTGTACGCAGGTACAGTTTGAAAGAGACAGACTGTTCTTTCATACACCGTCGGCAAACAACCTAGCGTGTCGTATTTATCAAGCACATACTTGTGAAAGCCTGTGTAGTGGTTTGAAATTGTTAATTGTCTGGTCTCAAAGGCTGCATTCAATTCCTGTGTCTAAGGCTGTTAGTCGGACATCAAACTGTGACTGACTCAAGGAACAGGAAGGCCCGGAAATCCATTACCATTTTTGTGGATGTGCACTAGCTACGCTGGAAGCCATGACACATTGGCCAAGTCATCCGACAACAGATGATGTGTTCCCTGATTGGCCGTGATGCCATACATTTCCCCGTTTCCAAACCACACAGGCACCATAGTGATATCACAGTGATGCCTCCTTATCATCCTTGAAACTAAAATGAATGTGCCTAAAGGCTTTCCCTTTAAAAGTCCATCTATGTTAGATAATTTGTTCCTGCCTTCTGACCAGTGCTGTAGTTTACGCATCATTTGCTGCTTTTAAGAAAGTTTTCCTGTTATTATTGGAAATGAATGACATTTGCTTACATAGAAAAATATGAGCCACAGTTTTCTTGGAGGGCGATCAAGACTTGCCTTTTCAGAAATCTCTGACTACTCTGCTCGTGCCATTGTTCTCACCTCAAATAAACTGAAAGAGATTAATAATCTCTTTAAAGTTTGAAGAGAAAACAGCTGCAAACAATCCCAGTGAGTTTGTATTCTGAGCTCATGTTTACATTGCTTTTATAAGTTGTTGCTTTCCAGCTCCTCCCTCTACAGAAGTGTCGCCCCCCTCTAAAAGCAGACTGGGTAACCTTCACTTTGCCACTCGTAGCGGTTTGGAGTAATGGGGCGTGGTAGCAGGGTTCGGGGTGCGAGGCCTCTGTAAGGATCCTGTGGTAAAGTAGTGAGGGCCAGGATAACATGGTCCCACCCACAGAGCCAAGGCCCAAATCCAATTGGTCGTCAGCCAGCTTGTCTACGCAGGGCGTTACCATGGTTTCCAGGCCATAAAGAAGTCTTTAATCGAGCCGTTGTCATCATGAGATGGTGGTGAGTGTTTGGGCTCACAGTGGAGAGATAGAAGCAAGAGAGAGCGAAGGAGGCCGGATATCGGCTGTGTGGCTCAGAATAGAAATGTACCACTTTATGGACGGCTCAGAGAGCAGCCCATCCTTGTGAAACACACAGATCGGTGTCATCCGTTATGTCACGAGTGTACTCATAGATGACCTGCTCCTGAGACGCTCCTGGCTCATATTTATTTGTATTTGGTATGCTATGTCCTGTGCATGCTGCTGGATTAGCAGAAGTGTGGTGTGTGGTGTTCAGTGATGACGGGGTGTGTAGAGGATCGGAGCTGGCTCGGGTATCAGGCTGACTGGATTCAGACCTCAGGTTTCCTCCACGGAGCCCAGCACACTGTAGATGGTTGGACAGACAGCCGTATCGTGGCCCGGTGACATTTATGCGAGAAGGTTTCGCACACAAGAATACCTAAGATGTACTCAATGGTAGCAACACGGTGTAAGTGTGTTGCTCCATCTGAAGAGAGTTCCAGGCACTACGTTGGCCCCACCTGTTGCTTTTTTTTAAGTCTTACGTCGATGGCTTACTTTGGGTAGCTAGCTTTGTTTTATTGTTCAGTCCGAGGTGATTCAATGTTGGAAACAACCAATCAGGTCAATAACACTACTATATTGTTGGAGGTAGTTAATTTGTCTTGGCTCGCAGCCCGTGTGTAACCATATAAAACGGCCTTTTGCTACAGTCCCTCAAGTTGATGGTTCCTGCTTTTGCAGGAGGGAGAACTGCTGCCTCAGCAAGCTGTTTAGTCTCATTCTCAAGGAGCTTACACTGTGTCTCCCCCGTTAAATATGGGAAACATACGTAGGCTGGCCTGTGATGTCAATTGTTATTGCTGGAGGCCTGCTATAGGAAAAATCTCATTTGCCTTTGTAAAGCACTGCAACGAAAAGGAGCTTATGTCATAAAGACGCTATTGTGGCTGCTGCGGGGCCCACCTTGAGTGTGTCTTTAAGTGTCACCGCTTCAGCCCATACATTGTGGGTTAAAGTGCGTTTTTGTGCGTTTTCGTCATATTTGTACAGGTCTGAATGAACAATAGTTTCTGAACCTGTTTGTTTATGGTCTCCATAAGGGGAGCTAAGAGGTGGCCTTTGTGCGTGAGATTTATGAATGACAGCTGCTATTGTAGACGCCATAAATGATCACATATTTCTTCTGCCTGCCTTCTCTTTGATTGTACGTGTCCTTTGTAGCTGTGCAGATCCATGTCTTTTGCTGCAAGATAAGGTACAAGATAATAATGACGATGACAGAAGGAAGTCAGGTGTGTATCGGCTTGTAGTGAACAAAATATCCGCACACGTTTATATATAATGTGACTGCTTGATTCTTCTGATTTAAATTTGCTTAAGTGCACAGTTTCACCTGTGAAGTGGATTCTGCTGAACATAGTGTTTGACCGGGACCGTGCAACCCAGCTGCAGAAGAGTGCGCACATGTTAATCCATCCATTTTCCCTGGTTATTTCAGTTAAAAAAAAAAAGACCTTTGGTGATGTGAGTAGCATCATAAAGTAACAAAGGACCGAGAAAGGCAGCTTGGTGGATGTCAGATTCCTTGTTGCACTATGGTGGCATGTTTTTCTTAAGAATTCACCGTCAGCCATGTATGCACTCTCAGACTCAACTGAACATACCTCTAGAGCGCAAGAAAACTCCTTCAGCTATTCACAGAGGAACAAAACAGTGGAAAACATAAAGGAAAAAGTCTTAATCCATGATACACGGTGTTCGATCAAGGCTTCTATATAATGAAATATGTACATGAATCCTTAAGAAAAACATGCCATCATAGTGCAACAAGAAAGAGCAGTGTGGGATGGGGGAGCTTGGGTCTGGCAGATGAGATAAACTATGCATTTGATTTGTCTTATGAATACAAATTGCGCATACACGGGGAGGAGACTGAAATAAAACAGTTGATATTTATTACCGCCACATTTTTTTTGTTGTTTTTTTTTTATTATTCATTTTATTCCTTAACTATTCCTGGCGACCACCTCCTCCATCTCAACAAGTCTCCTCTCACGTTGAGCTTCTCCGTGTTTTACGGGGCAGCAGATTTGTGCGCTGTCCTCTAAATCATTTCCCTCTCTCGCAGATTGCTCCCCGCTGGAATATTGGCCTGACAGCCGTTTTTTTTCCCTCCCTCTACTTCCCCAGTGGACTCATTTACATTTATGCACGCAGCAATTAATTACAGGCTGGCACTGGCCTTGTAAATTAGAGGGAGCCGAGGTCGCCCTCATTAATTGCCCCTGACAGTTAAAACCTTGTTTGGGTCGTGACAGGGTTGACTTTAGGCTGGGACAGTGGAAGCTTAGGAGGAGTTGGCTGGTCTTCACGCATCTGATATCACTTTGCAGTAAATGAGGAGAACTCACTTTTTCGGAGGAATGTTATTTATACTTTTTTTTTGCATGTTTTTCTTTTTCGTTTTTCTTCATGTTTTCACACCATTTTGCCACCTTTATGTCCTTGGCAGTCGCAGGTCATCTTTCCAGGCCTTGTGTTTTGTCTTTAGCGTAACGCCTTCTGTGTGTCCTGGGGGTCTTTCATCCAAATACTTGCAGAGGGGTTTTTCTATAGACCCAGGAGTCAGGCAGGCAACTTCTCACGGTATTGGCCTTTTCATGCGAAGACGCTCCAACTTTTTCCGGCTCCTTCGCTCACAAGGCCCTCCTTTCTTCTCAGTCATGCAGCGATGTGTTTGTGCATACCTCACCAGCTTGACAAAAGAAGGGAGAGATCCTATTCACTTTTGCCTTTGACATTCACCTCTTGCTTTTACAATCTTTCCAAGGCGCGCTGTTTGCACAGTGGAGCAGGCTTTGTCTTGAAGGAGTAGGACAATGGCGAGCACCATAATGTAATCTCCTAAGGGTAGTGAGCAGAGGGGCGAGGTTTAGATGTATGTGCCGGCGCTTGCCCCTGCCTCCCACCCTTTACTTTAGCCATATTTCATGTTAACACCGACTTGGGAGAGAATACATGTTGTCACTTAAGCTTCTGTAATGTTCACCTAGGTATTTCATGAAGGGAACACAAAGGCTTTTCAGTCATGCAAACATCCCCTTCTTTTGTTCCACTTTTTAAGAAGTATTCTCTAGCTGTTTGCCCTCCCACATGCTAACCTTGTCCTTTTTTTCTACTGAATCAGCCTGGAAACATTATCTTTCCCACACCTTTGTGTTTTTGCAACCTAAACTCACATAGGATGCACGATGCAAACCTTGATCGCTGCTGTCATAAACGAGCAACCACACAACCTCGGTGCCAAGTAAAGGAGCCGGTAGCACCTCAGTAGCTGCACGGTTTCTGTTTAAAACTGACAGCTTGACAATCACACCCTCTTTTTGGCTTCGGCAGCCAGGTGCACAGAGCTTAGGCAGGAGTTGATTTGTTTGATCAGAACAGCTACAAGCACTTTTTGCCATCAGACATGCTCGGGCAGCACGTTGGAGGAACATTTTGTTTCAAATAAGCCTCCAGCATTTAGGATGTCACTCTTCAAGGATATGAAGAAAACGTTGCAATTTGGTAACACAAAGGGCTAATATCTAAGTCTGATTTGCTATAAGTCACAGTTTAAGAATGAATTCAGTGTTCAGTGTTAATATGAATACAAATTGTGTGCTTATGAACCCGGAGTGAAAACAAAAAAAGTGAGAAAAAACAGTCATGGAAACATTGCAAGCCCATTACGACAGAGCCAGTGGTCCTCTGAGCGACTACGTGTGCTATAAGCTCATCATTTATGGGTCAAGTGAACCCCATTTTGGTTTAATTGCCCATATGATTAGTTGGAACTATAGTCTGGCTCCTATGTTGCAGACATGGAAGTGGCAGCACTGAGCCTCATGTGGTGCTAAGCTCATTGAGAGAGCTCCTGTCTCATAGAGTTCCATTGTTCTTTCTCCAGTGTGTCCGCGTCCGCACAAGTGGCATTGACAGCTGCAACAAGACAGCAATTGGGACTGTGCATATTCCGTTGCGTGAATGCGTGCATTCATTATGCAGGTGCGCGCCTCGCTGTGAACATAATACGTCGAATCTTCTTGTCATGCACAATATCACTCACCTCTCTTGTTGCCTTCGATAATGCTGTGATGCAGCCTTTCTTCTCCAAAGGCAAATCTCTGGCCTGGCGTTTGGCCTGGCCCTCTTCCAGGCAGGTTTTGCAGCTGGCTCAACTGTAGAATAGCATGTGCCATTTTACAGCTGTTGGACAGCGGGTCAAAAAGGTAGCTGTTACTTCTTGCAGTTGTCAGGAGGAGGCTGCAATGGCTTCATAGCCGCTGTCGTTCTCCTGCGTCAGATTCCTCCTCATGTTGGATGACGAGAGCAATGGTTGGGCCCAGGAACAAGAGAGTGAGACAAAGTGGAAATTATTAATGTGCATTTGATGTCTAAAACAGTGTGTCTCTGGAGCTCCATGTGTCCATCTGTGTGCTGACTGCTTCGGGCATTTTTATATAACCCTCTCTGTATTTTATTCATTGGGCTTGGATTGAAAGGTCGAGCATGAATATGTAAAACATAGTTTTACTGATGTAAAACAAAATCTTATCAAGTTTTGCGATTCCTCATTAGCGCGAACCTATGATTCTAGTGAAACAATAGCGGCGGCCCTCCTCTACTGGGCAGCCAGCTGTCCCTCTGATTACCCAGCGTCCTCCAGGTGTCGGATCTGCCATCTGCAGATGAGTGGCAGGGCGTGTGGAGCGGTGGAATGGAGGGGGGAGAAAGAGAGAGAGGGGGTGAGAGATAAAGAGAGAGAGAGAGAGAGAGAGAGGCTAGAAAGAAGGAGAGGAAATAGAATAACTGGTTCTGCAGACATCTGGAACGTGTTCAGACGGGTCAGCGAGAGCTGCCGAGTGTGAACGGCGCTCACGGGAATCCAGCTCACAGTCACTTGATTGAAAAGGTGGCTCCCCGAGTCCTCGGCTTTTTAACTTCTGTCGGGCAGCAACAGAAAGAGAGAGAGAGAAAGAGGGAGGCAGAGCCGTGTCTTACTGAGATGTTTGCAGGGATGTTTCACTAAAGTATGTTTGTGTTGACTATTTGTTAACATTATTACCATCAGAGCTTCTTATTGTACGAGCCTCTGAGTTGCTCTGGTAAGAAATGCCCTTAATTGTGCCCTGAGAGAAAAATGCTTCGCAGAGAGAATCATTTGGCTGATTAAAGACATGAATAAAAGATCATACATGTTCAGTGTTTGCTTTTTTCTTCATTGTTCTCAATTAGCCTCAAATTGTGGAATCAAAGGCGCGTTAGTTTTGCTCTCTTTGTACAGTTTAGAAGCTGTGTAAAGGCCCCATCGCGACGCCTGGCTTCAGAGAATGCTGCTGTGGTGGGTTTTGCTGCTCGTCTTTGTGAGTTCAAGCTCTCGCTTTAAGTCTCTCCTTATCCTGTTCAGCTCTTTCTCTCTTGAATTAGCAGCCTCCCACTCTCAATTAAGGCCATCTCCTATCCTCTATCAATTTGGGGCCCTCTCATCACGGCCCGTCCTGATCACGGTGCGTTCAAAGCCCTCCGCCGGCAGTTTGACCTCTTTGATGTTATTATTTGTTTTCTGTGACCCCTGGTTTAGCAAATGACTGTTTGTAGTGTGCGCTTGTGTGCGTGTGGGGCTATAATAAGGCTGACCCCCGGTTAGCACACAGAGTGCTCTGGTAAAGCTGGGCAGCCCTGGAAGGGCGAGCTGTCCGCCTGATGAGAGAATCCTTTTTGCTGCCCTCACTGGAATCAATTTTTGAAGCAAAATATCAGACGTTGCTAACCGTGTTAAAGCAGATTGCGGCCAATTTTTTGGCTTCAAAGCGGTGCTCTAGAATCACGCTGTTTGTCATTTGTTAGGCTTTGCGTGGCTGAGTGTGGGCCGTTGTTTGTGCAGTGAAAATGCTTGTGAGAGAAGCACACTGATCCTCTGTTGGCTCTGCAGTGGACTTCACACAGGACCTCTGTTCTGCCTGGAGAGTCCACTACACAGGACTCTCAGGTGGGCTGACAGTCTGTTCACTGGGCTTAATTTTTATTTTTTTCAAACTTTGTCAAACCCTCAGTTTGTTGGCAATGTGCTCAGTGTTCATTAAAATGTTTCCTGATTTGTATGGTAACACAATCATCCTATAAACGGCAGCATTTCTGTTTTTCATGCCCTGGTCTTAACATATTGACATATTTATTTTAAACTGGAGAAACGCAGCCTTCAAATGATCATGAAGATGAAAAACATGTTATGTCTTTCTGATTTTTTTTTTTATGTAATAAAAAGCCTTTTCTTCTGTTTTCCTATTTTCCAGGTGACGTTCATGAATTTTAAAGTCATCCACAAGTGAGAAGAGGGTGCTGGAGCTGAAGTCTCTTATTTCTGTAAGTTGCCCTCATCGACTGATGCTGATGACAAGCATTTTCTTGTACTACAACACTGCCAGCTCCTTCGTGCTTCTCTGCCACTGTTTGGCACTTGGGATGATTGCTTCCATGAAAAGACAGATAATGAGCTTTCACAGAGAACGCACCATTGTCTCGGCGGAGCAACGCTTGCTGGCGTTTGAACGCACCACGTTTTATCGCCGGCGGTTGTGTTAGCAGAGCGGCGTGTGTGTGCGTGTCTGTGTGTGTGTGTGTCCATTGGTCCGTGTTAACAAAACTGCATCTGACTCCGTGCATGTCCACTGCCTCTCACCTCTCCGTCGGCACATACAGAACGCTTTTGATTTGTTTCACGGCAAATGCAGACCTCCACTCCGGGTAGTGTTCTGCCCTGCGCGCCCTCAATAGCTGCTTTCACTTGTGCGAAGAAAGGGGTCTTTTAAAGGCTCTCACAGGCATCACTCCAGCAACCTTTCAGCTCTGGGACCTACTGTATGCCTTTTAATGGACTTTCTCTCTGTGAGCAATAAAGATTATATCTGCTGTAGGTAACACTAGCCTAAATTAAGATGGAGAGGTCGCAGTGGCTGATCTCGATGGTTTCAGCAGAGACGGGAGACATGAAATGTACAGATGGGAGAGGTTGGAGAAAAGAGTGATCTGACCATCTGGCTAATCCCCCTGTTTAAGAATACTTATTAAGGCCCTCTCCAGTGGCCCTTGAGCCGTGTCACTGCTAGGTCAACAAGTGGCCTGTTAGATTCTCGCTGGCATCTCACTCGCAGAGTGGACAGAAAAGCTTCGGCGTTTTGTTGTGCGTGATAATGTGTGCCCTGCTGCTTGGTCGGCAAGCTCAGTTTCAAAGACTTGATTTATGGCTCGCGTAAATTGGCTCCTATCACACTCCAGGGCTGTGGTTGTCAGTCCCGGGGTCGGGATCGCATTAAGAGGCCACCAAGTAAATCAGTGGAGTCGCTGATGATGAACAGAATAAAGTGATTCACTGCGAAAGAATATTTCTTAACATGGCTGTTTTTGCCCTTAGGCTATTTTTACCTTCTGCTTTTGAAAAGAACAATCCGATAATGAAGAAGCTCTGGTTTTAACTTATCAGACAACGAGAAAGGTTGAAAGACACTCTTTCAGATTGGGGAGCAATGTTGGGGCTGTGTGATGATAGATTTTTGTGGATTCTTATCATACATTATTATTTATCAACTCACCGCACTGCATTTGGAGAAAGAAACCGGATCACTGAGGCTCGCGTTTAATTCTATCAAATTCCCTTAATTTCATCAATTCATCTGGAAACTTGAAATCACATTATTGCAGTTTCTTTTCAAATCTAATAACACACGGGTAAGATGGCAAGTGGACCTTCCTAACCAAATTAGCCTTTACAGGGTACCAATGTTGTCGTGACAGCAACAATTTATGGCAGCTTTATTTCACAGGACTTTGTAAAGAGGAGCGTGCTATGCGCTGGAGCTCTTAAGTGACTGTAAACATCTGAAGGCTGTGGTCAGAAGAGCAGGGGTTTCTCCGACGTCACCAGGCCGTTTATCAAATCTGAAATAAATTCATTTTGGTTCAGATGGATTTTCCTTCAGAATGTGTGGAGCGAGATCATTTTGGTTATTTATGCATTCGAGTCGGCTTTGCGCTGAATTTGAGTAACAAGATCGCATCTTATTTAACTCCAAATGTACACAATGTAAGCGTAGCATGGGAATAATGGACGTGTGTTTTCATCCGAGCTATATATCAATCCTGAGCTTAGTCACAGACGCAGCTTTGTGGACGGAATTCAGCCAAGTTCTGCCTATTTGTGGAGCTTTGTTGTAACACATGGCTGCTGTAATAGCTGTCATTTGCAAAGAGTTTGCGACCAGACAGCAAACAGCCGTTGGGATGATTTGTGGTGAGTTAATGATTTAATGAACTAATGAACCCACTGAGGTTACCTGTTTGGCGTCCCCAAAACAATGCCCTTCTCTGCTCCGTTCCCTTTCACTTCAGTGTTGTATGCGAACTCAACTGTGTCACAGTTAATGGGCAGCGTCTAACAAAATTTACAGTCGTTTCTCAGCGCTTACATTCACAGTGATCTGTTGTGTTCTCTCGAGCTGGGACATTTAGTTAATTGATCTGATTTGTCCACAAATATGAATTGTCCACTTTGGTCTAGCGTGGACAGGATGCCTTGAAAGTTTGCGTTAAGGAACTTATTTAGCGGCCGACGGCAGGAGAGAAGTGAAGTCCTGCTGGAGCCGCGCTCCCGGGCCGTGGATTCATCCACACGTGCAGCTCCACCAGCGCATCACAGCAGTGTGTCTGTGTGCCATGTATTTAGTTGTTTGTCAGGCTGTGTCTGCATTAATTTATTGGGCTTTGTGCTTGCGTGCGTGTTTGTGTTTTGCACACTCATGCCTCATCGACATCCCGTCTGAGGCCCATCTGGCTTTCTTTGATGACACTGGTGGAGCTGCAGTGGCCGAGGCTTTAAAGCGGGGCAGTACCTCCCCACTTACACATAAGTCCATGGTGCAAGGCCCTGTGCCAGTAACAGTATAGACCCTTGTGGCTACTTCCCAAACCACCCAAGCTCATACCCCACTTTCTCTCTTCTATTGCCCTTGAAATGGGGCCTGCTGTAAATATTATCTCCCCCTGTGCTTTATCCCTCCGTTTATCCCTAAGTCGGCAGAGAGAAGAAAGGAGCCGTGGGGCTGAGTCACTTTTTCCCCTCTCTTCTGCTCTCTCCAAAACCACAGGCAGCGGCAGCGGCTTCCTGGAGATGAGCGCTTTTGTCTGTTGTGTGACCGCTGCGGCTTTAGGCAGATCCTCCTCTGATGAGGTAATGCACAAGCTAGATGAGCAGGCAGAGTGAGAAAGGAGGGAGGCGTACGGCGAGAGCAGCCCCGGGATGGATCTATATTTTAACTTTTGATTTATTCCGGGAAAAGCACACGGTCTCCGTCGGCAACACCCTGCTTCACATGGAAGCCATCGGTGATGTTTACACCTCCTTGGAGTTTGACCAGTTGTCAACTGGCGGCTCCCGCGCGGGTCACTGGACGACGTAGAGGCAGAGGGAAATTACACTCAGAAATTACACCTGGGATTTTAGTCAGTGGATAAAATACTGATTGTAGGAAAAGTAAGTGAACTTCGTTGGACAGAAAGCGGAGTTGATAATAGCCTTCTTAATTTCACAATGGTGTGTCCCTTAAACTACTTCCAAGCAGCATCATGTCACGAGGCAGCGATGATGCAAAATGGACAGTTTGGAAAGTCAAGTCAGAACATTTTGAATATGCGCAACAAGTGTTCCTTATGAGTGAGCCAGTGTGATGGAAGATTTAAATTTAATTTGAAAAGTCGGCTGTCTTTGATATAATACCACGCAGTAGTGATGTATGGAGAAGTCAACACTTCCTTTTCCCCCACGACCCTTAAAAGAGTGATTTTCTCCAGCGTCTCCAGTTTTATGTTATTGCTACTTCTAACTTTTCCCACAAGATACACTAGTAGTACCTTTGGATTAAAAAAAAAAAAAGTGCCTTTGGCTGATGTGACGATGCTTTGGAGAAAGCACATGACAAGACCAAGAGAAAGAGCTGGCAGAAGCTGCAGCACACGGCAGACTGGCAAGACTAAAACAGGAGGAGAATGGGGAAAATGAGGTGTAGGAATAAGTTAGATTTTTATTTTTGGGACAAGTGGAAGTTTGTTCTTTCCTTCATCGCTATATAATCAATGACAATAAACAACAGTCTTTTTTTGGTTCCATACTAAAAAAAAAACCCAACATGACTGTAAGCTGTAAATTTGAAAAAAACCCATAATCTTTTTAAAAAACAGACATCACGCTTTTAAGAGCAGAAATGTTCGAAGAAGTTACAAAATCTGAATTTGCATCAATATTCAACGACAATAATTCAGCGTTTCAACAGATGTCCAGTCTTGTCCTGAACTGTTGCGAAATGAAGACCCCTCATTATTCACTGTGTGCTATTTTAGAATTTCTTCACAGATACAAAAAAAAACCAAAAAAAAACACAAGTGTAAAAGGTTTAATGTGACTTTTTTTTTCTTGTAAGTTTCCACTCAGCTTTCACAACTGGCAGTAAAAACGAACAAGTTGGACAGTAAGTGCACTCTCCAAATGTGTTTCCATCTACGCTCATGCAGGAGTGTAACATCTGCGCTGGTGTCTCTTTTCCATAACTTCTCTGGTGACAACTGTTACCTGCTTAGACTGCAGGCCTCCTGTTGGAGGAATGCCACCACACTCGCTGACATTCAGGATAATTGCTTCCTGTTTTAACTGTCATGGGTCCTGGAGGTCAAAGGCCAGGGTCAATCTCAGCTGTTGTGCCCTGGGCTACAGGGAACGCCACCTGGTCCATAGATCACAGTGATCCAGCTTATTATTCTCTCCAAACAATATGCTTCTTCGCCTTTTTTACATGCTTGAACATGCCTCGGCTAGAATGGCGGCTTTTCTTTGTCAGTTGTTTGACTTCCTTCCAGACTTAATTAAAAACTGTGTTTTTAAATAGCTTGCGTTTGAATGCAGTGTTGACTGCGTGGGAATGCAGCAACTCTGCAATAATACTGTTTCCACGAGACCTTTATCAGTTTATCATTTGTGAACACTATTTAACTGAGCCACTCTAGCCAGTGCATCCTCATAATTACAGTATTCTCATTACAGTAAAAATCCGGCTTCTCATTTTAAAGCTACCATCAGCTAAAATGAACCGGCCTTAATGACTGCTGATTGCATTCCTACACCGGGTGACCCCCCTCCTCCATTTTTAGCAATCACATCGTTTAAGTACATGCTAGCATAATTGAGGTCTCCTCCTTGATTAGATTTGCACCAGCTTTTAACAAAGCCTGCTCGAACTTAATCCAATGAGGCCCATTGTAAGCAGAGCGGAGGGATGACATCGCTTCTGGTTAGCTTCAAAATCAACCATGCTGCTCGAGCAATTAGAGGCTGCGCTGATAAAGAGGCTGGACAACTGAAACTAACGACACAATGGTTCTCAAAGCTCATGAGATAACAAGTGGGCAGCAGTGGCTTAATTAATGTAGGCAAACTTTTTAAGAGCATGCTCAGGGAAGAAAATTATTCATTTAAGTTGTTGTTGTTTCACAGTGAGATGCTTTTAATTAATAACACGACAGACACAAAGCAGCGAGGCAATAATGTTTTCCTCCCAAATTAAATATAAGTAATACAATTTTGATTAGATTTGGCCTGTTCTGTTCCGACTGGACTAAATGGTTCATGTCACTTCTACGCTGCAGAGAGTTCTGAGCCAGTGGGGCTTGAAGGAGCAGCTCAACGGGGCATAAAGGTGTCAGCTCTGACTGTGTCCTCCTGTGACACCTGCCTGTCCATAATCACAGTTAGGGACTAACCCCCCCGATCCGTGGCTGTGTGTCACACTTTCAATCCCTTAATCTACTCCTTTGTTCTCTGTCACCATCAATTAGTCATGTAGCAGAAGTCAGCCAGAGGAAAGTGTTGTGTGTGTGTGTGTGAGAGCACATGCTTGTGCATGAACACTTTAATTACCTTTGAGTGCTGCATGCATTTATGTGTCTGAGGAGCCGGTTGCAGCCTGTGAGTGTGTACGTGAGGCAGCGCTGAGATGATTAGTCGACCGACAGGATATTCGCAGCCAGTTTAATTTGAAAAATTTACTTTAAATATTCACAGATTCCACCTGCTGAAATTCAATTTAATGATTTCTTTCTTTTTCTTTTATATGAAAATTGAGTCTATAACTATTGGGACGACTGGCAGATTAATTGAGATAAGAAATATTTGGCATAAACACACACAACTAAATACACATACACCTTAGAGCTGTTTGTGGCTGACGTGTATCTTTTTTCTTTCTTTCTTCTTTTTTTATTTTACAGATGACCATACGGTATGCCATTAGGCTTTGTCTCATTGATCCAGTGAGATGTGCGTCTAGATTAAGGACATGAAGGGTTTGGACGGAGTCAAGACTCTATCTCTATCTCTTCTTCCCATTTAGTTCACGTCTGTAAACCTATACTCAACAATAGGATTTCACTAAAAATACGTCTGAGCAAGTTGAACTTAACCTGTTCAAGCTGTAACTAATCCAGAACTATTTTTATAGTTGATGTTCAATGAGGTGGCCCATAAGATGCTACGTGCTGGTATGTCGGACGGAAGGAAGGAAAAAGAAAAGAAACAAATAATTTTGGACGGACGCCAGTTTGTGAAGGGTCGTTTTAGAAATCGAAAGCTGTTTGGGGAGGTTTTTGCAGGGCATTTCTAATGTTAAAATATTTTATTGAACTCAGTTATTCAGCGGCAGAATTAGAGGCACAATCAGTCAGAAAATCTGAATCCTGAAGTGGTTTATGCACATGAAACCATTACACTGTACACCGTCTTATCTGGGTCCTGTTATTGACAGAAACTGATATGCAGTGTGATAAATTCACTTTGATTTACAGAGAAAACAATGCTGCGTTATGTAGGCCAGGGACACTTAAAACTGGACTAACAGTGACATGAACATGGCCAGATTTATGTGCTCATGTTCAAGAGGGTACGCAGCTCCAGAGTGTGTTTGTTAAAGCCCTTGGAAGAGACTCCAAAAGGCTTGGCTCCCTTTCAAATGCCGGATCACTTGCTGATAATAGAGACAGATTTTTTTGATGCTGCTGCCAATTTGTCGTTATTAAAAGATACACGTTTAGATATGCCGTCAAAAAGTGCTGCATGCGGGCATCGCCAAAGAAGAAAAACGAAACAAATGCAAATGATTTATCATCTGGATGCTATTAATTTAACCCATGGAGCCTTACTCAATAATTAATGTCTATTGGCATATGACCCTATATGCCATACAGTAAACAGCATGTCTCATAACTATGTATGAGATCTTGTAGTCAGCAAATATATGGCTTTGAGACCCAGAGACAAGCCCTGGGTCTTAATAAATCAGCCATATCTAATGAACCTCCTAATTGTGATTTACAGTCTGCAAGCCCAGTGCTGTGATGGAGAGTGAAATGGCTGAATGGGGAGAGGGAGAGAGCACACAGAGAACGAGCAGAAACTCATCTGGAAACACCAGGCAAAAAAAAAAAAGGGAAATGTTGCTAAAAACACGCACCTCCCTTTCAGCAACTGTGAAATCTCACAAGAGCGTTGTTTAGATATGATACTTAATCTTATAAAAACCAAACAGCTGGACAAGCAGCAGTCCAACCAACAAGGGTGCGAGTGGGACATTCACACAAAGTAGTGAATTTATTTCAAACAGTATTGTGACATCTTCTTTGGATTTGTCTCACATGTGTCAATAGTTTTTCCATTTTTTATTTTTTTTGTCCCAGCTAATTGAAAACATGCATCATAGATCATATTGCTCCTGTGCCCGACTAATCCATCAAAACTGGTCCTCGAAAAGCTCAACAAACCAAAGATCTTTCATCACATGTCTGTAGAATCACTGCAGCGTATTGGCTGATTGACAGTCGTGCTGCACTCAACAGTCCCAAATCATACTCAACTTAAGTCCATGTGAATAATGTCTGCCATGATTGGTCAACTTCAGGAACAATGTATATTCTCCTCAGCCTTGTAAAGGACAATGGGTACCTTGTACACCGCACGCACACACGTCTCTACACTCAAGACTTGTACATGTGGTTTTATAAGTCTAACATCCATATTCTGGAGAAACTCAGGAGCACGCCTGTTCTTTCTCAGCTAGTATGAACTGGACACAGATCCGTCTCTTCAGCATCTCATCTCTCCGCGCTCTGCATGTGTTTATTGAATATAGGCTGCTCCTCCACGCAATCAGATATGCCTTTCTGACACACACATAACTGTCTCAAATCACACAGCCCCTTTCCCACAATACACACATGTAGCTAAAGACGCTCATGTACGCTGTATAATGTGTCGCTTCAGCCAGACCAGGGGACACGCTGCAGAAGGGATTAGACTGGATTGTGACAGCTTGACATGCCGGGGGACACTGACATGCCTCCAACTGCCAAACAAGACAACTGCTCCCGGAGAGGAGAAGAAGTTTTCACGGCGCTCATCTGCTGGCTCAGCAGTACCTCCCTCACGTCTACATGTAAATCAAACCTGGCCCCTTTGTCTCAACTCTCTGATGGTGTTATGTGTAATGACAAGGAGTTTGAGTAAATAGGCAGAAAACAATATCAAGTGTGTTTTGTGTAGAGTATAATAAAGTGTAAATTGTATTTGAGTAAATTCCACTTACAAAATTGGAATAAAGGGCTTCTAGGTGCTACAAAAGCAGCTAGTCCATTTTAAGAACTGACTATGAAAATGTAAGGCCATGTGGGTGAGAGTGTCACACCATCTCCTTTCTTTCCCCTGACATGTCTGTGCACAATGAGTAGAAATTAAATCCTGCGTTCTGAGCACAGACAACTTGTTTGGACCATCTGTACACATTACGCATTCATGGCGGTCAATAATTGAATAAAAATATGTTGTTTATTGACCGGCTGAAAGTGGCATGCCTGTGAATAATGCAGTCATTTCATGCTAACAAAGCTGAGGAAATCCTCAAAGCTCCTTCTCAGATAGGCAACAAAGCTCATTGTCAGAGGATAGAGAGGCAACTGGGATTACAATGGGGGTATGCAGTGAAACGACTTGTCAGTCCTAATCTAGGATTAGCAGGCTTTCACAGCTCCTGGGTGCTCTAAAAGCCACCTGTTTGGACGCTCCTGCAGATGATGTTACACTCTAGAGTGCCGTGCTCGACTCAAATTCTTTTGTTAGCATCAAAGTTGTAAATTATTTTGTTTTATTTTAATCAAATAATTTATTTAAATTTGGAAAAACAAACGTTGTGCGGTCAGATTTCCTGGCATGGTTTGGGTGTGTTAATCCACTAAGTGTTTAACTTTGATTATCACTCGACACTGTTCTTTAGGATTATCGAGTTTTTTTCTTCACGTTAAAAACATTTGCAATGACTGGGATGCTCCCCCCCCCCCCCCGTTGTCTGTAGTCGAAGTAATGATGGAAATTTAGGACTGACATGTCACATAATTGTTCTCCGCTTTTGTCACTGGGAGAGACTCAGCTCCTCTGTGCCGTCATGTTCTCTTAACTCAACATTTACTTAATTATAAATGTGCATCAGGGTTGTACAAATGCAATAAATCAACACCAAAGTCCAGTAAACATGTCTCATGATTGTTCTCAGCTTTGGTGAGACCCTTGAGTCCTGCCATGACTTATTGAAGCTCACTTTTTCTTTGCTGCTAGCCTCAGGGCTAATGTGATCGCTCATGTGTGAGGGCAGCTGCCATATCGCCACAAGCCCTATTTCTGCTGCTAATGTCATCCTGAAATGGATGTTAATGCCAATTCTATTTCAGAAATTAAACCTTTAATTGCTTTGTCTGCTTGATATAATTTTATTTAGTACACATGTGTGGGTGATTTACAAATACATTCAATTGCGCCTTCTTAGTTCTGATTGAAACCTTCTTTGAAATAGGGTTATTCATAGTTTCATCTATATTCTTAAGATAATAGGATTTCCCCTTGTTTACAGCTTCCATCAACTATATGGAGAGACTGAGGCAAAACAAGGCTTAAAACTTGTGTAACAAGCTTATTTGTGCATCGCATTGGAATTCTGCTTGTCCCCAAAGAGGTCAAAGGTAACTGGTGGCTTCAGCTCGCCGTATAACACCGTATTACCTTGTTTAAGGTGTTTGCCAAATGGCATGTGCTGTGTGCTTTGAGCTGATAAAGATCAGGGAAGAAAAGATGAAAGAGAGACGATAGGGAGGATAGCACTGTGAGTTGATGTAGAGCTAATGTGGATCTCTTATATAGAAAATATTTATATACCTGGAACAATTGTCAATGCTCAGTTTTTCAGAACATTTTTGGCAAACTTTTGTCAGGGTTTTTTACATAACACAGAAATTCTCAGTGTTATATATTATCATCTGAACACAGATGAATTATGTTTGGAGTTCCTCAGGGTTCTAGTCTTGGTCTTCAATTCTTGTTACCATTTGATTGCATGCAGGGTCACTTCCAATATTTGTATATTCAGAAACAGCAGTATAAGTGAAATTCATGAAATAACTTGACAGAAGAATGACAAAATGTTTTTCATTGCATTGAGCAGTCTAGCTGTAAATCAATCTATTTCTTGACATTTTTCCCTGGCTTCCAACATACAAAGATTCCTTGTGCTGCTTTAATTGATTGACGATTAAGTGCTCTGCAATTATATCTCCTGTTTTATGAACTGAATCGTTATGATGATATAGTGGTTTATTAGAAGAAATATGATTAAACCAAGGACTTTTAACTCCTGTGAGCGGAGGGAGCAGACAAAAAGTCCTTCTCAGCCACTGAGTGTTGACTTTGGTCTTCGCTGATTTCTTCAATGGTTTACTCTGTATCTTTGCCATGAAGTAGATAAATGTGTATGTGTACTGTATTTGTGTTAGGTAGGGGTGTGTTCACATGCCAGGAAAAATAACAAGCACAAGGGAGGGTGTTGGTCACTAAGGCCACTTCTGGATTTCTGGGGGTCTGTGGTTTCATCGGGCATCACTGAGCTACAGACCCTGAACACACAGACCCAGAACACAGTGTGTGTTTACGCCCACTGTACAAACGATGCATTCATCATTTTTAAGTGTTCCATCATTGGCTTTGATTAACATTTTCCATCAGCAGGGCTAACGAAGACTTTAGCCCTGCTTCAGGTGTTCATCTGATGAAAGCCAAAATCCTTAAATTGTGTTTGTCTGTGTGAAGATATTGAAATATTCTTTGGATACCGGGCAAAGTGAATTTCTGCCTATGTTTTCCCCCATTTGGAGTAGGAAACTGCTGACATTAGAGAGAAACTCTTTAGACAAAGTACCCCAATGTCTACATTTTAAAAGCTTAGCAATTATATTATATTACCAATTTTTTTTTTTTTTTTTAGCATTTTTAATTCCTATTCCACACTGTATATACAGGATGTCCTTATATTTCTATTTTCCTCTATATATTTTCCAGAGTACTGTTATTTTTGTATATTTATATATTCTTTCAAATTTTATAGTTATTTTTTTTATTATTGTTTTTGTATATATTCTATATATAAATATTCTATATTCTATCGTGACAAACGTTTTAAGAATGAAAATCCTTTTTATTAGGTTATTATTAATTTTCTTAGAACAGTTTATGTCAGGACAGGAATAACATTGGTTGTATTTTACCGTGGTACATTTCATTAAGCACTTGACTGATGAAATTAAAGCATATATCACTATTATCAAATCAAATCAAACATTGTTTATATAGCACTTTTCATGCAAAATTCATTGCAAAGTGCTTCACACTAAATAAAAATGTAGAACATTACAACGAATAATAAAACCAACCCCATATATAGACCCACATACGCACACATGCATGGTAGAAAGTCCAGCAATATGTCACATTAACATATTAAAATGATAATAAGCTTTAATTATATTATTAAAGAGCAGCTTTAATTGGTTTAATTGACAGACTGATTATTCATATAACAATGAATAGTTCTGAACTCACTGTGTGCAACTAGTCAGACATCACCATATAAAGGAAGGTAGCACTACACATTACCCAGCCTATAACCAGTCATTCACTGTTCGAACCTCCATTTTCCAGGGGGATTTAGTGCAAGTGTGCTTGTGCTGGTACTGGCTATGATGTTTGCATGGGTGTGAAGAGCATGTGCTACACCTCCCAGACATCACTGTCACTCAAACTTTGGTGATGGCATAACATCTTCCATCTTCCAAAGTCTTGTTACATATCAAGCCCATGTGGAAGACGTGCATATTGAGAATGTTCTTTAAATTAAATTAAATCCATTAACAATATCTGTTATTTAATCTGCAAATCTAGAGAAGTATACAAGATACTGTACACCATCTGACAAATGTCTGTCTTGTTGGTGCACGTGCCGATGTCTCAGTGGTCATTTTAGCTTATTCCAAACTAGCTACTTATGGGGTCGATGATGGAAACATGAAAATCCGTAGTAGAGACAATGATTTGTGAAGCGTGCAGCATGCTGTTGCTGTCAAGGACCAATTTATACATCACATGCCTGACCTAATATTAGAGTTTTTCAATCTGCAATATGTTCTGAGTGTGTTTTTTTTTTTTTTTTATAATGAAATCACTCAGTGAAATTAGAGTAATTCAGTTATACTCACTGCCCCTGCCCATCCCCTCTGTGTGCCTTGTGCTTCTGAATGCTTTCTAACGAGGTCAATACATAGAAGGCTTCAGTGCAACATACTGATGATCATATAATAACTTGTTTACATGAGAGTCGTGGAAGGATGTGTTTGTGGCGGCTGACTGATGTCGATAGTGGAGTTTCACTTAAGTCATGGAACATTCAGAGATGTCTTCAGAGCAACCTGAAGTTGCATGAAATAAGCAACCGTGGCTTTGAAAGAGAGCAGCTAAAGTTGGCTGCATAGCCCCAGATCTGCCCCTGACAGAGATATCTGTGTTAATGGGTCGGAATTTCAGAAAACAAAACTGCTTTTCTTGCTATCAAGGCAGTGACGAAATGGGCTGGTTTGGGGGTAACTGGGGCTTCTATTGAGCTTTGCTATTTTGGGCAAAAGGGGGCAGAAAGAGGGAATCTCTGGGAGAAAACAGGGCAGCATGTGTGTGTTCACATTCCACATGTCTGACCCATGACAGTGCCCTCTGTTTGCAGCGTTCTGCGATGATCTAATGAGAGTCCAGACAGGCCCAAGATTTAGGAGCTGGCCGAGTTGTTCTCATACTAGGCCAATTCTCCTCTCCTTTAGCCTTATTTATTTATCCACGGAAAGTAACTGAGCGCCCATTCTTGTGAGCGACGCCCTGCTACTCGTTCATACCTGGGAGTTGCCTGGTGCAACCACAGACTTCTACAGATGGCCACTGAACAACTTTACTGAAGCAATTTTCTTAATTCAAGCCATTCTTGAAATTAAAACTCAAGATATCTTAGCTTCTGTCACTTCATTCTCTGAAACGATCTGTCTCTTGATAGTCCCTCAGTTTTACAGTAGAAAAGTAGTAGCCACATTGAGTACTCCATTTAATGGTTTATAAAGTTTTTGTAACTATTGATATGATATTTTTGGTTTGGCTATCAGTTGTAGTTATGTTAATGCTGTACTTAAAGTAACTGGAGCATGACGGTAAGAAACGGGAAGAAAGAAAAGGAGTCTGACTCCTGCCTAGATGTTAGTGGTAAATAAAAACGAGGCTAATCACATCTATAATCCAAACTTGGCTGTAAACATCCATTGCAGTTTACAGAGATTGTGGTTCCCTTCTGATTTTACCTCCAAACAAGGTGGTAAACGTCACGACTAAATTGATGTTCGACTGATCATGTCTCTCACTGAGGTTGCCACCATAATCTCAGGTGTGAGTGTTTTCATCATAGATTGAAGTATTGGACAAAACCAGGGCGTTTTGGAAGGGTGCCACAAATAATGACATCTTTCTGAAGGATTTAGTTGATGTGCCTACAATCCCTGCCTGCTGACACAGAGCGCCTCTGTGTTTCTATCTAAACTGTCAGTTTGCTCTCTTTCATCTCTTTTCTGGATGGGACAAACAATTCAGAGTAAAAAATGTCCCTATTTTCTTTCCCCGCCTGTTGGTCTCTCTCCTCTCACTCTCTCTTTCTCTTTCTCTATTTCCCACTTCCTCAGTCCTATCCAGCTGGGACGGCTGGAGATTTTACACCCAATTGGTTGAGTTGGAGGCCTTTGTCGGAGCCCTTCTCTCACTCCACAAGTGGCAGAAGGGACCTGGGTTGTGAATGGCGCTTTGTGTACTGTTTTTCTAAGAGGGGGCCCTCTCTCTCCCGCTCTCATCTGTCACAGGTCCCTCTCCGTCCGCGCTCCACAATGCCTGATTGTTTCTGCCAAGTCGCCAGGTTCCAGGCCAGATCAGAACAACGCTTTCCTGCCAAATTCCAACCCCGGTTTTCGTTTTTCTTCCGCTCACAAAGGGATTCTAAGTTACTGTCCATGTTTTAGGAGGGGATTTAGCTAGCTGTCGACCAGCAACACGTTTGTTTGTTGAGTGTGTCTCTGGGCTAAAGGCTGTAAGAACTTCCATAGGCAGCAAAGGAAGGAAGAGAACTTTAACCAAAATGCCGAACAGTAAGTAACATTGCTGACATTGCTAACATGTATTCAGCTTAGATTTTATCATCAGGCTATTAATCATACTTGTGGGAGGGTCTGCCTGGCTTCATGTTAAAAAAAAAAGAAAAAAACAAGGATGAAAAATTAAAGCTCCTCACTCAATAGTGTGCGTTCTGTCTAGTTATCAAGCAACCGATCTCACCAGTATCACTTACCAAGAAATGTCCCAGACAGAGGAAATGATTTCACGGGAAGCAGTTGATATTTTTGTTAGACCTCTGACAATATGAAAAGGCTTTTGGACAGAGCCGCAGAGCGTTGTGCGTGAAAATGAATTTGTTTTTCAGGTATCAGTGTAACATTATCGTCGCCGTGCTGTTTTCCGAGGCAGTCTCAGCGTAGCCAAGCTCATTCTTCCGTTGGTCTCGTTGGGAGAAGGTTGTTCCGTTTGCTATAATCACTCAATGTCTTCCCGCGTCTCTGAAGGGAAGGAGAGGAAACTGTCACGTGTGAAAGCTTCGGTCAGAAAACAACACAAAACACATATCTCTGAGATGTTTTTCATTTTCCAAGAATTAAAACACATGAAGTCTTAGTTTCATGTGGCGACTACCACTCTTTTTACTGCCCTTGACAACCTCAAAGGGAACCAGTGCTTGATTTACGGTTTTAACTTTTAAAGGCTCATAGTTCTGGTGTGTGTTCAGTGACGTCCAGCTATAGTGGAGGCTGACATCTACACAATACCACAGAGTATCTCTATGTTTTTCCTTATGTCAGGACAGTGACTTTATTAACTAATCACACGTGGCAACTCTTATAGGAAAGACCTGATTGTCTGGTGTCTCTTTTAGGCTTTATATTCTGCTCATTGGTTTTAACCCTGCATTATTCTTCTCATTAATTGTTCTCTTTCCCTTTCATGCTTTTTATGTAATTAAAAAAAAAGGATAGGAAAGACTGGAATATATATAGATTTTTTTTAAAAAAAAAGATGTGATTTTATTATATTGTTTAAAAAAAACACCAAAAGAAAAGAAAAAAAAAACACATTACAGATGTTCCTAAACTCTTGTTCCTAAAGTCCACAACAATTTATTGGTTGGCCACGTCGTGTTAGCTAAACAATTTAGTCATCTAAACACTAGTAATGTGATTCCTATCCTGATGACCAGGGCGTGAAGTATACTCTTCTCCTGTTGCAACCAATCACAAAAGGTCTCGTACCGTTGCACGATGAAACCCTATCAGTGGCAGCGAGTTAAGAGGCTGGGCATTCCTTGCCATATGAGACACCAGTTCCAAGAAACTAAAGTCTTAAGCTCCTCCATAAACACAGCACCAGCAATATTGTCAGCTAAATATAGGCTCCCTTCTGTCTTCTCCCTCCCCATCGCTCTCTCATCGTTCTAGTGTGGATTGCACGACTTGCTCCTGGATTAGTGATTTGCTGTTTGTTGTCTGTCTCGCCTCCTAAAATCTCACGTATGAATGCTGCCCGTGCGAAACAACGATGGTCTCGGGAAATAGTAGAGTATTCAAAAAATACAACGCTATAAAAAAGTAAACCATTAAATTGAATAAACAACTCATAAAAACTGTGTCTGTGCCACACATCTGACAGAAAGCTTAGGCTCTTTGCCGATATATTATTTTCTTTATTAGCTAAATGCTAACATCACTGCCATAACTCCAGTTGTCATACAATTGGGACTTTTCACCTACAACTGTCTTCTGCTGCTGGAAATGACACTGATGAATGTGGTGAGGCTGAACCGAAACAGTAAGTTGCTAAAGAAAATGTGCTCACATGTAGGTTCACACACTGAAATATTGACACTAGCAGATGTAGCTTGTGCCGTTATCTGAGCCAACATCCATTAAGAAAATAATGTGCAAACCAGAGGTTATCAACTCTCGGAACACTAAAGCCTGCAGTATTTTTTGGTAATCATACAACATTTCAGTTGTTTTCCCATCCGAAGGAGAAGGTGATGTCGTTACGATGGTGTACTATTAATGCTTCTCCAGCATCTTCAGGTCAGAGTTGAGAGGGTCTCACTTTTCATGCCATGACACTGTCCAACCCTTCCCTAGTTCAACCCGCTGTACACAGCCACATGAAGCTGCATTCCAGCAGAGCTAGTAAAAGACGACATGCAGAGAACATTATGAGCCTCAGAATCACGAAACAACTGTCAAACACAAGTATTTTCACATGATGCGTTACAAATCACATGGATATACACTACATACACCGCACGGTTCCCACTTTTCCATTTTCTTTCCATTGCTCTGTTCTTGCACATTGTCTGTCTCACACTCTTAGTTGAGCCCAGGGTGACATGTGGTCCTTAGTCTGTTATCTTGGTCTTTATTAACTCCCTCTGTAAATGAACTACTTTCCACCTTTTTATGTCTCATTACTCGTACAGGCTGCAGCCCCGTTCTTTCCTTTCAGGCATTTGACACAGAGTCAGGCTGATGTTTAAGGGCACCCAGGAGGCGGCATATTTCAGAGATGGACTGCCTGCTGTGATTTACCGAGTGCTAACGCTGAAGTAGCAATTGAGTTCATATGTATTTATGTATTTGCATTTTAGCGTATGCTTCTGTGTGAATGGGTAGCTGAGGAAATGTGAGTTTGTTTTTAGACTTTAAACCATAATTTATGGCCGAGACTATGATATTAGAGAGAAGGGTTGAGGGAATGAGTGTGGTCAATGAATGTCCTCAAGTACAGTACAACAAAGGGTAGTCATTACAGGAAATGATGTATTAGCCTAATGACTCGCTCAGCTCGGGGCTTACATTAGATAAAAAGAGTAATTTTTTCTACTTAGCAGCACATTGTCGACTTCTTTAACAACTCCAAGGTGATGAGAGGCCTTGATGCTGCCTATTAGGTTAATAGACTATCCCTGTGTGTGCACGCGCCCGTGTGCGCGCACGTGTGTGTGTATAAAATTTGCCATTAAATCATGTAAGCTGCTCTCAATGAGTGTCTTGTAGATGCCAGAAATATGAAATGCGCTTTAAACTGCTTGTGTGTGAGGGAACTGTAATTACATCTCCAGCATTCATGTCTGTGCATTTTAAATAAAGTTGTGGCTTTGAATTATCTATTCAGATGCATGGTTCTGAATTCTCCTACAGTTTTTTGGTGACTGCACTGTGCTGTCAATGGTGAACGTAGTATAGTAATCCCTGTCATTTTGAGCCCATACAACTTTCCAAGTAGAACATTTAAATACTGTAAACTACTGATAAGTAATAAATTACCAAAAATAGACAGTACCTTTATGAACTATAAAGTTGCACGAATATATTTGTAAATCTTTGACACAGTTTACAAAAAAAAAAAAAAGATCTTTGTTTTTTACTAGTGGTGTTTTCAATATTCTGAAGAACAACAACAAATGCATCACAGCTTCCAGGAAGGTTTTGGTTTCAGTCTCACTGGTGACGAGCATCTCTGACTTTATCATCATGAGATCAGCCGCTCTTCAGTTTGTGTCCATCCTGTTTGATGAGACTGTAATTTACGTAAATTACGTGGAAGGATAAAAAAAAAAGAAAAGGCCTCAAATTTTTTCTCCTTCACAGAATGATGTCTTCCATGCGCGCGACGCCTCCCTTTCACCCACCGTCTGAGGAAGCGGACGTGATAGGTCAGGACAATGCGGCCTGGGCCGGTGACGAGCGCGAGGGCCTGAAGGAGATGGTGTCGCCCCCTTTGCATGACCAACCCCACCCGGACGAACCGCAGCCAATCAGAGAGAAACCGACAGATGCTGAGTGGGAGAATGTCGGCCCTGCTGTGATGGTGAGAAGTTGAATTATGCGCATGGCTGAGAAATTGACCATATCTTATCTTGAGATATGTCGCTATAACTCAAATCTATAAAACAAATGTGGTTAGTGTGTGTACACAGTGTACACACTTGGGGAATGCGACTCATAAAGCACTCATGGAAGACATGCAGGAGTACACATGGTGTGTATGTTCTCATGCATAATGATGATTGTGCGCTACTGAGCGCACAAGCGCACACACTCTTACAGTAAACGCATGTGTACACGTGCACACGCACACACAGACACCAGTTCTCTCCGGGCCGTGTGCTACAGGCAGTGCTGTAGGCTGCCCACTGAGAGGTCTCCTCTCGAGGGTTATACCCTTTGCTTCCTCTCATCTCCACAGCCTGTTTTTATGTGTTTGTGTGAGTGTGTGTGTGTCGAGGTGTTAGCTACCTGGCTTCAGGTTGTGTTGGTCCCTGCTGGACAAGAGGTGTTTGACTTCAGCCTCTGAGGAAAGTTCCTTTGAGTGAAGTTTCCTTTTGTATCATTGTTGTGGCAGAACACATTTAGCTTTTCCCAGGCAAGAAGTCTTATTTCTCAACAGAATCTTAAATTTAAACTGTCACATATTGGGAAAGTATAACTATATTTCTTTCTCCATTCCGAAGTAATTTGAAAGGCAATTAACCATTACGGAAAAAAACTGACACTGACACACCATTGATGTCAGGGTTCAAAGTCGCCTTAAAGCACAAACATTCCTTAATGCTTGAATTCATTTTCCACTTCGCTGTGTTTTTCTGTGACGTATATGCTGTCAAACCTCACTGTCTGGACGAAAAATAAGTACAGTCTTTGAAACTGTAATAAATGTTGGCATCGTTAATTAAGCAAGATGCTTGACTTTCTTTAGAAAAGTCAACACGGTATAAACCATGTGGAACAAACTTCCTGCAACAAGTTTGGATTTAATTTACTAATAAATAGAGGATAGATTTGTTTTTAATATAATGAAAGACTTCACGTTCATGTTTCTCTGAAAATAATTATTTTGAATAGATTAATAGGAGTTCATAGTTTTATGCATTATGCATTCAGACATTTTACACTCACGCCTTTGTATCCAGACTGACATCCAGTAAGATGGTTCAAGTTTCAGTGCCTTTCTCAAGGACAATTTACAAATTCACAGGTGTAGTCGTGAACTTACATTGTCTCCTGCATAGACTGAACATTTGACCTTTGGTTTTATAACTTGATCTGACCATCAGATCGCTCCACTTGTGCGACTCCAGGGCCGTAATGTGTACTGAGAAGAACACACCTGAACAATCCAAGATTGACACGCTGTCTCCTAATCCTCATTACAGAGGCGTCTTCCGCTTAAAGACAAAGTGTACAACGGGGCCTCCTGGAGCCATTTCAAGGGCATCTTAAGATTCCGCTGTTAGCCAAAGCCCCTTGTCTTTGAAACATAAGCCTCCTAAAGTTCTTGGAGATCCCCCCACTCTGTAAGGCGAGCAGAAAGCATCCAGAAATAGCCCTGGTGTTAGAGCACCTGTGCTAAAGTGTCTGTTGTGTGGGACAATGTGGTCATCTTGAGGAGATTATCTTCCTGATAAATATAGAGTCCTTGCGCCTCTTGCTTAAAACTGAGCAGAGCAAACAGCAGTGGGACACACAAACTCAGGTCATGCAGAACAAAATGTAAAACATCATTAGATATCTATTATCCATAAATTAAGTTATCACCTTTATGTCACCTCCATGGAAACAGGAAGCCTGCAACTTTCTAAGGAAATGCATCTTTAAGGTCTGAGGCCTGTGAAACAATCACAGCTAATTCACTTTTAACATTTTAAAAAGCTGAGTAACATCATCTTCTCTCTGAGAAAATATAAAACTACCTCAATGTTTTTTTTTTACAGTGTCAATTCTCATAAAGATGGAAGGCCTTTCAGGAACTAACATTAACTCATTCATCGATAGCAGATTGCCTGTGTCGTTCCCTAAGACTAACAGTTTTTCTGTGTTGTGGTCATGTTGCTCCTCACTTCAAAACGGCTTCAACTGAAAAACACATGTGAGCCTTTAGCGTGACAGCATCTCACATCAGTGCGTTCCAAACATGTGACCCGAGCAGTTTGAAGGGATGCAATGGGGCAACACCGCTGTGCTCCTGATGACAGGTAGATCAACTGTTGTAATCATCACGTTCTGTCGGTAGCAAAATCCAATCCTAAACTTGACATTTGTCGGCCGGGTCATGCCAGGCAGGGTAAAGCACAGTTAAGCAAGCGCCAGCTAAATCCAAAATAATACTGAGGCGATGTGCAGTAAGAACTGTGTGGTGTATTTCTATCTATGTCATGCTCATTTGATTTGTGCAGTTTCTAACGTTGAGCTCTCGTTGGCTGTGTCTCCCCAGGACACTGAAGGCAGTAAAGGCTGCTCTCTCTACTCTTACCGGACTAACTCTACCTCTCCACCCAAGCCAGAGGAGTGTTCCAGGGATCGCGGGGAGCCAATGATCGGCCTCGCCTTTGGGACGCCGGAGCGCCGCAAGGGAAGCCTGGCGGACGTGGTGGACACTCTGAAACAGAAGAAGCTTGTGGAGCTGACCAAGACAGAACAAGACGGTAAGTCTCCAGCTGATTGTGTGTGTTTTATCTGTAATGCCTGCGGGGAAAAGTGGAGCACAGTCACTACTTTTCACCCTTGCCTGACCCGACATTCAGACAAGGAGGCTGAAGAGTATAGCCACTCGTCTTCTTACAGTAACAGCATCACTTGTTGTTAAGTGGAAGACAACTCTAGAAGAAAAACAGCTTGAATAGCTCGAATCTTGTCTCAAAAGATGCATTGAAAGAGCTTTAAGAGCTTTACTGGGTCTGTTATATTAGTCTATTAAAAAAATTCTATTAATCATCATATAGATGGAGCAGGAGGTCATTAACCTCCAAACTCCTACCACCTTTTAACTAAATGTACAATACAAGAAAAAGAACGCGACCAGAAGACACAGAAGTGTCCTAGATTGTATAACACTGCGCATCTTGTACAGCTAAAATGATGGAACAGCGTCGTTTTCTCAGATATACACAGATGTACAGATGAATGAACATGTCTCACACCAGCACCGCTGTTCATCGTGAAGCGATACATGTTCACACTAAACTACCATGATGACAGTGACTGAGTCTAATTTACGGCATGATCATTTTTATGATCAGCTTCAGTTTAAATAGATTTATTTAGCATTGTTGGCCAGAAAGTAAGAACAGTAAACTACAATAATGTGCTGGTCTCAATGTGTACGATATACCACTCAGAGATTAAATGATTGTATGTTTATTAAGAATAATACATCGATTCCAGCTTTAAACCTGAGTAATGTACAGTGTTGATATAAACAGCGATCAGTTTATTCCCCTCACATTTGATTGACATGACTTTGTGGTTGCTTGCTTCCACTTTACCCTTAAAGCGAGAACCACCTCGCATGGCTATTTTGTTTTCCCTCTCTGAACACATCCTCTGCAGAGGATCTTTGAACATCTAAAATTACAACTGACACATCCCTCTCTCGTTAGATCACAATATCAAGCAGTGAAAACACAGGTTTCCCTTTCTCCCACCTGCTCCTCTGATCTACACCACTAACACAGGAAAGTGCTGGAGTCTCCCAGCATGCCTCAGCTTGCCCCTTCCCACCCCAAAGCAAGTCAGATCTCAAACCATCTAACACCCCTCTTTACTATTATGCGCACATAGTAATCGTGATGATATCAGAGGAGTGCTTGATCTCTCTCATTTGGAGGTTTTACTTTGTTATTGATACAGTAAAGTGGGCCAGAATGGGACAGCCGGAGGCGTATTACATTACACTGTGTCTTTAGTTGAAAGATAGGTAGCTCTGCTTCTTATCTACTGCACGGAAACTGGTGCGAAGAGAAAAACACTTATAGGTGTATGTTCAAAAGTGTTGCTACATCTTCCTGTCAAATCAAAGTGGAAGGAAATGCTCGGGTATTTAAGTGCGCGTCTTTTTTCCTTCCACCTACCTCCCCCTCCCAGGCCGCGAGTGAAGTCCAAACGCCACCAGACCCGGCCTTGCTCACGACGGGATTGCTCATTTTTAATTGGCTCGGAATTTTTTTCTTAATTCATTTCTCTGTTTGCTTCATGTTGATTCTGTGCAGCACTTAAAACTCCGGAGACTAAAATTATCCAGTTCAGAAAACATTAACAAAACTTAGTTTGCTCTGCTCAAGGATTCTTCTTATTTATTTATTTTCATGAATGAATGTTTTCACACGTTTCATTGGGCCAGGCATGCATTTTAATTGGACGAGCATTGGATGTGATATTCTAAACAAAATGTTTCCTAATATTGATTCAGTGATCAAGTGACATGTCTTCATTTTATGTTGAATTTTAACCCCTTCCTCTCTGCTTATTTTCTTTTTACCTAGATGAAGTCTTCATTTATTAAAAACATCAGTCAGCTATATAACAAAAATGTGTTTTTATCATAGAAGAGAAGACAAAGAAATTCTTGCTATTTAGAGATGCAGGATTCATAAAATAAAAAATAGATAGATAGATAGATAGATAGATAGATAGATAGATAGATAGATAGATAGATAGATAGATAGATAGATAGATAGATAGATAGATAGATAGATAGATAGATAGATAGATAGATAGATAGATAGATAGATAGATAGATAGATAGATAGATAGATAGATAGATAGATAGTACACTGTAAATACTAAAACAAACAAGATGTTCATTATAACCAGGCAGCACTCATTGTCACCGTACTGTTTCTAGTCCTTGTGAAGATTCAGGTGAATCACTGCGATCCTTGAAGAGGCATTGTAAAGCTGTCTTTCATTCAGCGCCGTGGTAATGCATTTCCTTTTGAGCCACCATATGTAACCCTACACATGCTGATTGACAGGTACCCCCCCCCCCCCCTTTTTTGTTTCATAACTCATTGAGTCAAAATGAGACGAGGTGATAAATAGATGGCGGAGGATGAATGCTTCATTAAGTGAGTTCTCCTTCTGCGGCATTCAAAGCAGTCGAGCGATACAGCTCCGCACGTCGTTTTCCCTTTTCCTCATTTGTTAATTTGTTTGAACGCATCTTTCTCGCCCGCACTGTATTATTGTCTTTCTTTCACTCCATCGGAGGGGAGGCTGTTCATCTGGTCTCGTCTATCCTTCAGACTCAGGAGCCTTTCAAATCACTTCTCGCAGGTTTTTTTGGAATCCCTCTCCAGCGGGCAACCTTGATCACATCTCAAATTAAAGCTTTGTTGTGTGTTACTGGTAAAAGCATTTCAAACTCGTAAGCTGTCAGATTTTTTTTTTTTTTATTATTATTTTTTTGGGTTTGTTAAGAAAGAATGTAAAGCAGACAGGAGTACAAGGCCGTCCTGGTAAATAGGCGTGAGTACTGAATCGTAGTGTGGCACAGCTTAGACATCATTTTGCGATTCAAAGCTACACGGGTTTACTCTGTGTTCGTTCCTAGGCCTTTTTGTCTTGACTCTTGAGGTGCATGTGTCAGTCAGACTGACTAACTGATTAACTTGATTGTTCCGAATCCTCTTACAGTACAACCAGGTTTGATCATCGCCGTCAAATGGCAAGCACATTTAAGCCTTTCCTTGCCTCATCCTTCTGCTGCAATGGAGGGCTCTGTCAGCTGAGCTTTCTCGGGTTAGGCTGGATCCATGATCAAATAGAACGGCCTCTGTTAACAAGTGAATTCTCACTCACCTGACATGGCTGACCCCTCTGGGCATGGCAGCCGAGATCTTAAAGTATCGTTAGCCTTCACACGGCCCCTACCCCCACCCTCTTTTGTATACACTTTTACATTCATGTTGACCTGCGCCTGTGTTCTGCGAAGGTTAGCGCTTATTAGACTGGTAAGCTGGTGGCTGAATAAAATGTTCAAGGCCAGGATGAGGGAACATCAGAAGAAAGAAAAAATACGGCTGATTAGAAACGCTCCTCCACTCTCAGTCAGATAAAAATGAGAGCTGGCGAGAAAGGGAAAAATGCATGTCTGGAATAAACAGAGAAATAACCCGAACAATAACCCGTCTCTCAACACGGATAGGTACCTCATTAGCAACGATTAATCTGAATTCACCTTGTCTCCTTGAGCCTTCAGCACAAAATAGGAACAAAACAGAGGTGGACACGTTTAACAGTTTGTCAGACAAAGCATTCTGGGATGTTGCCCGGTGGACATTAAAACCCAGTGAAGTGTGCAATCAAGCTCCCTCAGTTTTGATGAGTGAATTATGATTATCTGTATTGTCAAGCCACTCGGGGGCCAACCTGCTGCTAACAGGGTCTGGCACGGCCGAGGGGCCTGTGTGCCAACTTAGTCAGCCATCTAATGTGCCTAGCACAGCTCTGGTGCCTGGCAACACTTAACATCCCTCTAATCCCTGCTTACACCCGTGCCTGTATGAATTACTGTACAATTCATGTGTTTCATCTGCAAATGAGATCAGGGCCAATTATCGCCGCACTGCAACGCTGCAGAGCGGTTAGAAAACAGACACCTGCGAGAACGCTTGATGAGTTAAATGTTCTGAACTGGACAAGGCTTTAGCCTTGGTCGGTTGAAAGAATGATAAGATGTTCTTGTTTTGTTTTCTAAAATGCCGAGTTTAAAAGCACAACACATCATCCTCCGGTGAAATCTGGATTGAACGAGCCTTCAAGACACATTGGACGGGACATTGCTCACTCACGTTTTTTTTTTTTTTTTTATGATCACAAAACTGTTTCCATTTCACAAAATGCATTCAATCCACTGCATTGATGCAGTAAGTCCATAGTAGTTTCTAAACTGAATATTTCATAGTATGGACTTTGAAACATATTCAGTTTAGAAAAGACAAACAGGAAATTTAGTTGAGAACCTCAATGCACGCATTAGGCATTCACAAAGACCCAGACCAATGATACAACTACAGGTTTGTCAACATCACCCACTGCTCCTCCCATCATATGGAAATGAGCAAAAGCATAACTTCCAGTCTGGCATTAGTGGTGACATGATGATGCTTTTCAAGGATCCAACAAACCCAGCTTTTTCCCCCTCATAAATCATCACGACCATCTTGATCGGTTCTTGTTTGTGGGAACTTGAACTCGAAACAACTCATAATTACGTGTTAATTTTAAAACCCATTCCATTTTTTTTTTTTTTGTGACGTTCAACAGAACACCCCCACATTTTCATGTCTTCCTACGCCAGTGTCCTGTCCCTTATGTTTTGTGCTTGTTTGTGTATTGTAGAGGCATTGTTGTTTGGGCCATTTGTCAGAGATATATGTACTAGCATGTGTTGTTCTCACTGGTCTGAAATGAGAGAGGCTTATTTGTAAAAAAAAAAAAAAAAAAGAAAGAAAGAAAGAAAAGAAAAAGAAAAAATGAAAAATGGTTGGCCTTAAAACCTTGTAATAAATACATTACACTGTGAACTACATGCCAAGTGATCAATATACATGAATATACAGGAAAGAGAAAGTTTGCAACCGAGTTTGTTTTCTCCACGCCTACACTGTCCTGTGACCTCTTGCAGGTCCCTGTGTAGCTCTGCCGTTTTATGAACCTCAATCTGTGTGGTTAAGCTGGTGCTGTCCAGTTTGAAGGGGTCTATGCAGTGTCTCGAGCCCTGGCCAGAGCCGGGCACCCAGTCACCCACATAATGACTTCCCCAGCTGGAAGAAGGGGTCAGAGCGAGGCCAAGCCTTCCTCCAGCCCCGTTCCTCTGTGACAATAGAGACATTCTGCCAGGCTTCGCTTTGTTCTCTCTCCATGCTGAAAGCCTGTTTCAACATCTCTGCTGTTACTGCCACTCAAACTGCGGAACGTATGTGCTCTTCTGGAGGACTTCTGGCTAGCTAGTGGGTTGAGAGCAATATGAAGTCGTGTATGTCCCTGACGAGAGAAACTCTGCACATTCAGTGTTACCACCTGTGAGGTGAATGCTCGCTGTAGCGTTCTAACTTACCTGCAAGATGTCTCCTTTGCGTAAGGAACGACAAATTAATTTGATTCCATTTAGCGGCTTAGCAACTAGCCCAGGCCTGACAGTAATACAGATGGAAGGTTAGATCATCTGTTGCTCTGTTAAGCTTCAAAAGAAGCTGTGCTGCATGACCGAACTTTGAACTTGAGCAAGGCCTGCGTGCCCCCTGCGCATGACCTGTGTGTGTATTGTGTGTTGGGTGAAGTGGTTGTGATGACAGCTTAACAGGCAAGTTGGGTCGGCCCAGAGAGTTAAGCTTATTGGCTAATTAACAAAGCCTTGGCTCTGGCACTATGTTTGCCTTCCTCTATGGGATTGGCAGCTTGAGCTGTGATTGTGCACAGGTAGAGGCTTTGTGTAGTGCATGGGAATGTAAATTAGCCGTAGATGTAGGTGAACACTGTCTCGTCACAGCTCACCTCATTTTTCCAATGAGGCGGTGTTGCGTGTCTAGAAAGGCGTGGTTTCCACTTTTGAATCTTGAACACTAATTGGCTTTTGTTCCTGTGTACGGTCGTCAGCACTGGTTTTCCTGTCTCTCTGCCTACAGGCTGACTCCCTCCGGACTTTTTGTGGTTGGTTTCAATGTATTCCTCTGTAATTGATAGGGATCTCTTTACTAATGATCAGCCACAGCCTGTGGGTCTTGACTACAAATACAGTCAGAGGGATATGCCTGGTAGCCCTCTCCTGCTCAGTTTTGGCTGCGGTCCAACCAGCATATGGTACAGGCGCATGCAGTGTGGTTTGTCAGAACAGTTTTGAATGGCGTCCAAAAGACTCCAATTTAATAGTGATTTTATCAAATCCTCCTTCCCTACTAGGATTTCAGTGAAATGCCAAATTGCTCCTGATAATTTGATGAAGGCTAAGGTCATATACTGTAACTGCAAAGAAAAAAAATAAATAAATAACTAAAACCCCTGGCAGTGTTGTCCAGGACGGAACAAGCTTGAAGCCGGCGGAGCGTGTTTGACATGGTCCTTCAAAAGACTTCAATTCACTGCTTAACAAACTGTGATGACAACTGTCTGCACTCAACCGTAACACACATGGCATTGATATACAGTACACCAACCTTGTTTTCGTCCAAGAACATCAAATCAAAAAAGAAAAGAAAGAAAAAATGGATTAAAATCTGTTAAATTCACTAGTTCACAACACAATCAGTTCAAATATTTAAAGCTATTATCTTGAAAAAATAGTGGCTGCTTTTTGTTGTTTTTTGTTAATTAAAAACAATTGTGTAATGAATTTGCATACATATGTTTTCATTTTTATTTATTTATTCAGATTTTCCCTCTATTTTGTAATAACCACATTGTCAGATGTGAACACAGCTTTAAAGTATAATGTGTTTTCTGAGTAAATTTACAGTAATGATAAGTCCTAATAAAAGATCACTAATCTTATTCCTGCAAAGTGCAATATCTCATACCGACTGTGAGACTAAAGAACATTGCACTGAATTTGATAGCAGTTATTATTTCGATGCCAAACTATTTTATGGGCATGTCATTCCTGAAGGTGCTTGAAAGCTGCATGGCATAGTGGATGAGAGTATTAGGTTTGATGATGGCTCTTGTGACAGATGATATGAAGAGCAGCTGTGTTACATGCGTAATATAACTTTCCAAAACAGTCTTTTCTGACGTAAAGATATCTACAGGACCAGAAGGGTGTGGTTGGGGGTTCAGGCGGCCATGTTTGATCCACTTTTCTCCTCTTAGGTCAGCTGTGGGGTGGTCATTGACTCTCCCCAGACTCGCTGCCAGCCTTCCTCGCTGATTTTTTGGCTCCCTGACCGCCCACCCGAACCCGCACCAGCTCCCCCGGGGGCTCGGCACAAAACAAAGCCTCTATTGTGTCTGAACCACACATTTTGATGTGTGTCTGTGCCGATATGTGTGTGTGTGTGTGTGTTTCTGTGTGTGTGCGTGCGCTAAGTGGGGTAGGGTTTCATATATCAAGCCTAAAGTGGAACCAGAAGCGCGGGTCTTGAACCGCTGTTTTTAGAGCGTGCATTTGACAAAGAAGTGGTTTTGTACCCTGGATGGGTACAAGTACGCGTATTCAGGTTCAAGATCCCTTATTTTCTCTAAAAACAGGGATTTAGATTTCTTTATAGCTGTCCAGGTTCCATGATTTATCATTATGTTGTAATTTTTGCAATTTTTTCCCCCCGCAATTACAACATGCTACAAAGTTTGGGTGTGTGCATTCTAAGCGGAGGCCCGTCGCATATGTGTTGTTCTCAAAGAAACAGGTCATTTCTATTCACAAGTAGATTACGGAACCCTGAAAAGTATGAAAAGAGACTAAAAGACATCAAATCAATGCTCTCTCTCAGCGACCCATGAATAGATGTTTTGCATTGCATTCCACATTAATTAATTCCAAAGTGATTTGACCTTGTTGTTGCTGCACTGAGCCATTAACCCAAACTTATGTACAGTTGTTAAAACTCATCACTCAGTCTTGCTCAATTGTCCTGCGCTTCTCACAGAGGGAAAAAATTTAAAAAATCAGGCGTAGAAAATATTTGATTCACGCAGTTTCTTTTATTCCCTCTTCTAACAATTGGTAGTTGAGAAACGAAGACGTGTCGCCTAAGAGTGGCTGAAAGAGTTCTTAAAGTACTCTCATCAGGCTTTTCAGAGTCTGAGAATGTTATCTTTAAGTTCTGCTAACACAATACCTTTGCTTTGTAGGCCAACGTTCAACCTTCAGCTGCAGCGCTGTAATGCAGGGCAGACCTGACCTCCCTGACTGCACAGAGTTGGATCAACAGTTAGGCTTTTCAAGTATTAAACTCACACCTTCAGTAGAAACACTATCCTTTGTCTAATTCAGGGCTGTGAGGTTTCAACCCGATGCCTTCGGCGGCACGCCCACCTTATATCACATAAAGTGCTTTACACTGCAGGGAGGAAGTTCTTCGTGGGTATTTTTAGCAAGGGGGGCCCCAGTGTGACTCAAAGCTCCACCCAGGTAGTGTTGGGGCCTTAATCTGTTAAACTGCAGGTGAAGTCAAATAAGAGAAAAATATTTTTGCCCGTGTAAAAAAAATCAAAACTTGAAAGAACATTGTCTTCAGACTGTCTCTCCATCATTATTTTTTTATTATTATAATTTTTCATATATTTTTTGTCTGATTCTATACATGAAAAAGTTCTTTATCTTCTATGAGGAGTAAACACAACAAGCAATTAAAAAATCTTTTTTGTTTCGATTTTTTTGTATTGCAAAAATTGGACTTTCACAGATCAGCAGGAAAATAATGATGAGGTGAATCGATAATGAAAAGAAAAAGAAGGAAAGACAGAAAGCTAGCAGCTACAGGCACACGGTCCATCTGTCCCGTCGACTTTTCAGCCATTTCTGAATCTGCCGGAACCTCGCGGGCACGTGTTATGATGATGTTTAGGCTGCTTCAGTAAAGATCAAAGTTTATTCTGCTGTGCGTTCACCACAGTTTAACATCAGGAGAAAGCCAACGCGCTGCTCCCTTGAGTGGCTCTCTGTAAGCGGACGGGGCGTGGGGGTGATGCGTGTGAAGAGGGTTACACAGGGCTACTATCCCCCCTCTCAGTCAGGTGGGCCGGCTGCTTTCTTAGGCCATGTTCTGTGACAAGAGAGTCTGGGTGTCGTCTGACAGATGAAAATAGTGTGCGTGAAATGGACACCGTGCTAACACGCAGCCGGGCTAACCACTCCGCAGTTTAATGGTTTTACAGCACTGAGCGAGAAGTGCTAGGCTCTTGAAATCATGTGCATATGTGTGTGTGTGCGTGTGTGTGTGTTATATACCCCCCTCTGTGCAATTAAACAGTCCCAGCAGTGTACTGGCATTCTTTAATCAGTGTGTGTGGCGCGCATGTATGTTTAAGTGGTTCAGAGTGCGCCGGCGTTCTCACATCAGTGTGTGTATGTAGTGTATACGTGTGTGTGTGTCTTTTTCCTCCTCCTGGCTGGCCTGTCTCCTCATGTTTGGACATATGTTGAGTTTTATTTCACTGAGACATCAATCCTGCTGGCCAGCTGTTAGGACAGCTGCTCTCTCTGTGCCTCTCTCCCTCTATTTCTCTCTCTACCATTCGCTCCAGCTCTACATCTCTCTCTCCCTGTCTTTTTTTTGTCTTGTCTAACCGTTTCTGCATCTTACTTATCTTTTTATGATATCTCTTTTTCATCCGCTTCCCTGGCTCTGTTTCTCGTTCCGTTCTTTCTTTCGTTAGTTGCCTTTCTTTCTCTCATTCTTTCCCTCCCTCTGACGCTGTGGGGTCTACAGCCGAAGTCACATCACGACTGACATAAATTTGGAAGTGCAAAGTGTAGCTGTCAGCTTCCATTTACGCACGTTCAGTAGCGAAGTGAAGACACCAACTGTGATTTTTTTTATTTTTTTTTTTTTTCAGCCGTGGGTGTGTTACACAAACACCGGTTCCCTCCCACTAGAACATTGGCCTTTGTTATTTTTAACATTAACTAATTTTTCAGATTAATGTTTTTCTCTCTTTACCTTGGCGCTTGGCGGCAGACTCCTGACCTCCGAGTTCTTGAGCTCTGGCACAGTGCGCCGTGTGTGAGAGGGAATGAAAGAGGCACTGTGTGTCAGGTGAATTATAAGGGAAGTGTTATTAAATATAAAATGTGAATTAAATGTGTTTCCTACTACCTACTGCATGCAAAAAAAAAAAAAAAAAACTTAAAAAAAAAAACACTAAAATGTGAAGTTACACAGCAGTGGACACGTAAAGATTGCGACCATATAATCTGTCTTCCAAAGAAGGTGCAATTTTCACATTATTCTTCAACTGCCCGGCAACTGAGAACCGAGCGCAAATTTTAAGTTTCAGTTAATTCCGCGATTAACATTTGAACGGATTTAAACACATAGAGAGGGAAAAGAGAGCGGCTCCCCGTAGAAGCCTGTGGCACACTGTGTATTTCTTGGCAGTGGCTGTTTGGGACTGTTGATGCTTGTCAACACGCCACATGCATATACACACACACATGCACAGAGATATGCACACACACTAAAACACACAGTAAGTTGCCTGTGGCTCATGTTAAACACCCAAAACACTGTCTCTTGGCAGGTTGGCGTGGGGATAGGTGATAAAAGTGTGTTTACCCTAAACACTCGCTGGCTGCCACGGCGCTGATTTACTACAACGCTGTGTCTTTATCCACGTCTAATCTCATTCACCTTTCTCCCGTCTCACCTTTGTTCAGTTTTGCTACTTTTTTTTTTTTTTTTGTCATCGTCTGTCCCTGCTGGTGTTGAAACCGTTTTGTAGTCGATTAGAAACTAACTTTTTCTTTTCATTTACACTTTCATTACAGTTGTTCTCTCATCCCTTCACTTTTTTTATTTCTCCTATTTCTCAAAACCGTTAATTAATGTGAAAGGAAACAAACGTGGACGTCCTCTTTCCTACCAGCCTCCTTTGCCTTGCCTGTGCCCCTTTTTCCTTTCCGTCTGGCCTTCCTTACCTCCTCATCCCATTCATCTGTCTCTCTCTGTCTTCCTCTGAACCCATCCATTTCCCCCATTTCTCCTCCACTTGATAAAGGAGCCGGTGTTCGGACAGTGAGGAATTTTTATCCACCCTCTAATCTAAACAGCACTTGATCCCTGACTCAGTTGCGGCGACAGATAGAGAGCCATCTAGGGTAAAACATCTCCCTCTCATCCTCACTTCTCTTCCTCTTCCACCTCCCCTCTCCCTTCACACCCCACCCCACCCGCCCGCTCTCCACCGGCTCCTCATCTGATCTGTTTATCGGTACGAGGGGTGTAAATTGTGCATCGGAGTACAAACACAGATGACTTATGCAGATGTATCTTGGAATTACAGGTTGTATTTTTGTCTCTAAGTGCTCCCATAAATTGCGCCCTGTGATGTTGTTTGATATAAGGCCCAGTGAATGGACGTGCATTGGCGTCTTCAGGTCTTGCGATGAGGAAAAAAAAAACATAAAATTCTCATCCCTGTCCCGACCCACGCTCTCACCATTTCACTACCTGAAAACATCACCCACTGAACCAGATGTGTACAGGTACTTATCCAGCAGAGCCACTTGTCCGGTGAATCTAAAAAAAGAATCAGATCAGATGGATTCCATTGTCTTGAGGGTGTGGAAATCATATTAATTACATGACTTAACCGCAACTTTACTGTGGACCATCTGTCTGGAAATACCCGCTGTGTTTTTTCTCCCAAATATGGGAAATCACCATGAGACATTACTGTAGTTTTTAAATTGTTTCTTTGTGATGAAGCCTGCCACCCTCCCTCACAGCCATTGTCTACCACTTTGTTTACAATGATCCCATGTGATCTGGATGACTGTATTAGCTTATTTACAACAATCATAATCCGACTGTAAACACGCAGGGTTTTAATGGACTCAATGAGGAAGTTGTGCGCGGCTGGCGGACGGCATCTCATGACCGCACAATGGGCCCATACGCACAAACTAAACATTAAGCCATTCACAATAGACCATGTGCCCTTATGAATGCCTATAGCGCCTTTTGTCAGGATAAAGGCACCACAAATGAGCTATTGTCTGACTTAACCATTCTAAATCAGGCAAGCTCCCGGGGGCATGTTTTCCCCACAGCACCCAAGAATGTCTCCTTCTTGTGTGTGCATGTGCATGTTTTTTGACATCCTTTATGACTGAAGATTCGGCATGACTGTGACACCATCTGTGGTGCATCCGCTGGCTGGAGAGCATGCACACAAACTCGGAGTGTGTGTGAACATGCACAGCATGTATAGCGATAGTGGATTTGCATTCAGACGGACAGGTACTGTATTCCTAAATATGCAGGAAGAAGGATTCAGATTTATGCATTAATGCTCGATCTTCAATATTTCAGGTTGATTTTACATTTCTTGTGATTACTTGTTACAGCACACCAAAAGGTTAAGAGAATTTACTTTTTTTTTTATAAAAAAAGGCTATTATAGGTCAATTTATAGGCCAGTTTGTCCCTAACCTCTTAATACAACCCTTGACTTTTTGAGTGTCTCGCAGACATGTGCAGATATTTGTCCGTTTGTCTCTCTAGTGTCTCTCTGGTGAAGAATTGAGAAGTAGCCATTGTTTAAGCAAAGTTTACAGCAGGACTCCAACTGAACAAATGGGACCTTATGAATCTTATGAGACCACGTGTCTCTGATGTCTATTATCCTGAGGCTATGAGACACATTGTGAGAAAGAAGACAGCCACAAATAAGACCCCATCTACGAACAATGCAGACATTCTCATTAGGTCAGCTGGATGGCTTTTTTTTTCTTTTTCTTTTTTTTTTCTTCGTAGAACAAGCTGGAGGAGATGCTTCCTTGTGGTCCTTGAGTGTAGATATTGGACACTGGCTTTCCACTGGCTCCTCTTTGTCTGTGATCACTTTTATTCTATTCCAACTCCCAGGGCACCACATCATGTTGATGGCAATCAGGCGTCTCTGGAGATTCCCCATTCAGAATCTAATGCTTGATGAATGTGCAAAGTTACACAAAAAAGTGAAAGTAATTGTATTCAGTGTTGTTGTTTTTTGTTTTGTTTTGTTTTTGTAGAACCATCTTGCATGGAGAGACTCCTCTCCAAGGACTGGAAGGATCGTGTTGACCGCCTGAACGCCAACGAACTGCTCGGGGAGGTCAAAGGTAGGAAAGCTTCTGAATCAAGGCCGTCATCCACGTGTGCACTACAGTATATCTGTTCAAATGGAGATATTAAGTTAACCAGATGCAGTCAACACTGACAAAGAGAAACTCAAGGCTAGCAAACAGTCAAATATCCCGTCATTCTCTCCTCAGTGTGTATACTCCCACCATGCTTCTGCATATGAAAGCAGCACAGTAAAGCCACCAACTGCCTACCTGTCAAGCAGTGAAGGCAGCTTTAAACACTGCAGACTGTTATTCTTTGATTAAAGGGTGGGAATGGAGAGGCGCATGCTCCAATATTTATGGCCGTATCAGCAGACAGCATTTATGAAGCTATAATTTGCACAGGGTCATATGTATCCTCTGGTATTCAGAAGTGAAAATGGCAGCATTGTGGAATCTTTAGTTAGAAGTTCACTCTGGCAGCAGCCACATATGACATACAGTAATAAAAAATAATATATATACGGTGTGTATATATATGTGTGTGTGTGTATATATATATACACACATATACTATTGTCATCATCTATCTATCTAGTTCAGTTTAGACTTTACATTAATCCCTGTTGTGTTGCTTATGTAAGAAAAACGACAGCATGTTTGTCTTAAAGTTGATCACCGGTTTAGTTGAAGGAATGATCCTGATTGTTTAGTGGAGTAAACAGTAGTAAAATGATAAAAACATGCCAGTCTGATCACGACTAATAGAATTCACAGCACACATCAATGGAAGGCTTCAGTTTAGATTTTTTTTTTTTTCATGTCAGTGCCTTCACATTTCAAAACCTGCTTACCCCCAGATGAATAAAAGCAAATGAATAGACAGTGCTGGAAAACATGTGACGCTGAAAAACCAGTACTTTAACATGGAGAAATGCTTTCCATCATAGCTGCTACAGCAGATTATGTTTATGTGTTGTAACATTAGTCGTTAACGTGCCTGCAGTCGGGCTGCTCCCAGTGAAAAAAACGTTTGTGATCGTCTCCCACTGAAATGGCAAGCATTTCCTCTGTGGAAAGTGGGAAAAAAGAGGACTACAGAGAGCCTTCTACGGCAGAACAGCGCAGACATTCACTTTCATTGTAGGACCCGCTTTCTCTCTCCCTCTCTCCTTACTGACCACCTCCATCTGCACAGACACAAACTACATATTCATCCTTAAGCTCCACTAGCTAAGTAATAAATGGGCATCTGTTACACACCTGGTCACTCATTTAGAGTCGGGATAATTGTGCCAGAAATAAAATGCTTTTTTATCAAACTTGAAAGTTCTCAAACTTTTAATTTGAACATTCAGTTCACATGACTTCTCACGTGAAAGTAAGGGAAGTGAAATGGGAGTTATATCTACATTTTGCCTTCGGATCACAGTTTGTTTTGTCCGCGGATATCAAAACGTCACATCTGATCTGAATCCAGATTTCTTCATTATATGTTGGTATAGTGTTATATATTTTACATGAAGACATAAACCAGCTGCGAAAAAAGCAGCTGTGCTGTCAACGAGAAATGAGAAAAGATAAGAAAAAGCCCAAATGTAAGCACTCACCACACACAATATCTTTCAGTGCATGTGAATCTGACAAGTCATTTCAGGAAAAAAGAAACATGCATATGAGAAATTGCACATTTTGTGACTAGAAAATTTCCGATCTCAAGGCTTTTCTGTACTTGAATTTTCCTTGAAGCTTGTTCATACCTTACTGCTGATAGGTTTTCATTCAGCTCTTAACTACACATTCTTTTCTTGGTTTACATTAGTAAGAATCGAAAGCATTTGATAGCCTGGTAAGTCTCTCAGGCTCCACTTGCCTTGATTCATATATACACTGTATTAATAGTAGCGGTGCATTGAGGCATAAGAATTTAATATTTAACTGATCTTTGACTAACCTAAGCTACTGAAGCAGTTTTCTGGACATAACCAAGAAAGAGGTCTGTAGTGGAAGTCATGTGCTCGGTGTGACTACCATCCGCCCCACCTCCTCCCTGTAGATTAAGTCTACCTTAATGGCAGGGCACAAACTGGAAATAAGTCCTTTATGGCCAAAACTATTTACACTACTGATAATAGTAGATTATGTATCTGTCTCACCACACATGTATCTGAGTTTATCTGACCTCTAAAAATGACCCTAAAATAACTTCTTATCCGTTTAAATACATTTGGGGATTTTGATTTGCTGTTCAGTGGAGACAAGACAACAGTATGCTTGTGTTATAGATAATCGATTTTTTCTGTTGGTTGAACACATCTATATATATCAGCATGTTCCACTGCATAAATACTCATAAATGGTCTCACACACGAATGCCTTTGTTGGTCCAGCTGTGTCCCGACTAAAGAAATATTCTGATTGAATTCCAGCATTTTTATTTCTCAGTGTTTGAAACGAAGCCTGCTCTGTCTGACCTAAATACACAACTGTTGCTCTGTGTCTCCTCAACAACCTGAACCTGCTCGCGGTTATTTTTAGGGCAATGACAATTGATGACCGGCCCTTTTTGTCAGCGGAACGTCCCTAACCATTGACAAATCCACTTTGACATGGGATATTCCACCTTATATATATATTAATTTAACCCTTACTTATTCAAGGATGTTGTGTATGCGTGTGTCCTAATTACACCATGTCTCATAGTTGCACACATAGGCATCTGGGCCTGTGCCCAGAATGAGTATGGAACTCTAGCAGGGCCGATGTGGGAAACAGGTGACATTCTGACCCTCTGGTTCAGCTCTGTGATGATTTACTCTTTACTGCTGCTGTAACATCTCTCTCTCTCTCTCTCTCTCTCTCTCTCCATCACTCTCTCTCTCTCTCTCTCTCTCTCTCCATATATATATATATATATATATATATATATACACACACACACAAATTAACTGTAGTTGCCTGTGCAAACTTTGCAACTAAAACATTTGATGATAAATTAGTTGTCGTCTTTTTTTTTTTTTTTTTGGTGAATTTGTTTTTAACGTTTGAACTTTTTTCGCATAGTTCCTGGCATTTACATTTTTTAATGCAAAGTCAGAAAGCTCATAAAAACAGATGGATGGAAAGTTTCTGATTATACGGCCAGACGCATGAGCTGGCACATCTGGCAGCAATAATCACGTTCAAGAGTCACTTAAATCAGGCATCATTGCAACTTTTTTATTTTCACGTACACGTATGCCACTGTCTGTGTGTCTGTCTGGAGGAGTGAGCCATTTGTCTGCATTAAACTCCAAAACCGCCGATTAGGCCTCTTATATTTGTACCCTGCCGCCCTGAGAAGGTCATGGGACGGTGTTTGTCGTGGGCTCAGGTGCTTGTTGTGGCGCGGCAGCGAGGGGATGGTTTAGTCAGTGAAGCTGGGAGTTTTGCGCATAGACGCTGTGGTGAAACACGTCGGTTTGGCAGAAGCTCAAAGCAGCCAGAGCCGTCGATAACTTAGGTGCGATGCTGTGAGTGGGTGATGGTTTGTGTGTATTTTTATGGGCGGTTTTTGCGTTTGAATGCGTGTGCTGGTGTATTTACAGGGAGGAGGCTGAGACACAATTTTGTCATATGTTGTGTGACTGCACAGACAGTAATTCACTTCCTAAATATATAAACTCATAACATGTGTCAGTGCGTGAAAGCAACATGATAAATTCCATATTCCTGCATGTCTCTGCATGTGGGCAAATGAAGGCGAGAAATAAATTACAAAACACTTGATATAATCTTTTTTTATTTTATTTCCAGTTAAATTCATCTGAAAAAGATATGAGAAAAAACACAAAGAAAGCACACAATCTGGCACCCGCACGAACCACTTTAAAGGCACATTCTGTTGCAGAAAGGCTCTTACATTACTTGTGATGGACACCCCACGCAGGAGTAAGAGTTCTGGTTTCAGAGAGACAGATCGTCCCCCATCACCCAAACAGAGTGAGAAAACAGTTAATGGCTTTGTGTTTTGGCTGGTGCCTTCAGCAGGTGTCGGGAATAATCCTGATGGATGGAAACCGGAAACGTCTGAGATGATTATTGGTGCCAGAAGTGTTGGAGGAACGCGAGGCGTCGCGTTTGGAATGCACAACCCATAATCCACAAAGATGAATCATTGTGCTGTAATCGCAGTTGTCGCGATTACACAATAGGCTTTACTTTGCTACGAGGAATGCAGGGAAATAGGAAGAACTATCTCTATGTGTGCGTGCGTGTGTGTGTGCGCGCACATTTTACGACATGACAGGATTATAAAGTATCCATCCGTGTTGCAAGACTAAATTGGCCGAAGAGACTTAGGGAGGGGAGAGGAAGGAAAAAAGAAAGCACGGGCGGAGAATAGTGGTGATAAAAGCACAGGGGAGGAGAAAGGAGGTGATGAAGAGAGAAAAGGGATAAGAGGTGATTGAGAGAGCTGATGAGAAAAGAGGGGAGGAGAAGAGGAAGCTGATGAGTGAAGAGAGGGATGCGAGAGTAAGAAACAAAGAAGAGAGGGTGAAAGATGAAAGCCGGGAGGAAAACTGATGAGGAGAGAGAGGAGAACCGGAAGGTGGGACGAAGAATAATAAAATCATTTAAAAAAATTAGGAGGAGAGAGGGCACGAGAGAATCTAGATTTGGAATAAGTGGAACTGATGGGGAGGTCGTTTGGGGAAAAAAAACTGTGGAAGAAAGAATCAAAGCATGAAAAAAAGAGACAAGAAGAGGAGAATGTTGCCTTTGATAGAGGGGTGCTGAGGGGTAATTTCTGTGTGTGCGTGAGAGTGTGTGTGTGGGGCCAGTCCGGGGTACAATAGGGGCCTGACAGGACTACAATGGAGACTCTGTTAGTATGCAGGTAGTGTTGGGGCCACCCTGCAATCTCCCTACATGGCCCCAGGGCAGGACCTTATACACAGACAGACACACACAAGAGCAAGAACTTCTAAACAAGATGAACTTCGGTCAGGATGTGTATTGGCCCACTCGGTCAGACGTACATGCACACAAACTTAAGCAAAACTTGCCCTTTTGAAGCCATTCTCATAAGAAGAAGACGAATTGACACATTGACACAGAAACGGGAGAACATGTTAACCAGGAGTGCATTCACTAAGCAGAAAAAAGGAAAAAAAATACACTTCACACAATGCAAACACACACACCAACAACAACAGTGGCTCTTGGGTCCAGTGGCGTTGAACTGCCTTGCTTCCTCTTCGTTGCCAGCAACAGACAGCATCTGAAAGAAAACTTGTTGGAGGTGAATTAAGGTTCCTGTGGACCGGTGGAAGCTGCCAACAAATGTCCACCAGCTAAAAATGTCTCCCTAAATTGTAATGAAAAAGGCTTCTATTCCCCCTCATGTTCCTTCTATTTCTAAAATGGAATAAAACTAAACAGGCAAAAAATAACATTATATGATTATGTTCTTGAACCATAAGCAGCAAAACAACAATTCCAAATATGACGGTCATTTATCAATTCCAAGTACGCAAACTTTTGGACTTGGCAGTTCGGAAATGACTCTTACAGACAAAAAAGTAAAAAAAAAAAAAATTGATAAACTTCCAACATCTGAAGCTATTCGGCATAAGATGATTTGTCTGCTTCACTCTTGAGGGCTGTTCGCACGTAGTCAAGAAGAAGAACATCAACGAGATGATGTCTTTTTTCTTTTGGTGAAACTAAAGTTCAGAGAGTTGGAGGAAGAAAATGCTACTCATATCCAGAGAAGAGCAGAGAATAACTGTGTTTGCCTGCTACTGACAAAGGCTTAGCTTTACCACACATTATAACAGAAATTAATAGATATCTGTCATATACATAATATATATGTAATACATTACTTTATTTAATTTCCATTCCTGAGATCCTTTTCTCTGACATGCAGCACATTCGTGTCCATTCTGAGATCTAGTCTCTAGTAAGATGGCGGTAACACGATGTTGTAACACGAGAGCATGGTTCCTGTCTGCTGCCATTGCTGATACATTCACGACAACATTTCTGGGATCCATTTTGTGCCAGGCTTTGCTTGGTTTCCTTAAACATAACCCTCATGTACATCTACTGATGTGAAGAGACCACAGAAGAAGCCTTTGAGGGATCTTCTTCTTGACGCATGAGCTACTCTTACTAGTTTGTGGGGGCTGGGAAAGAGGAGGTACCTTGGGAGAAAATAATACAGTTAGAAGCCACAAGAACGTTTGCACAGAAATAAAACAAAAATAAACGTTTCAAAAGGTGAAAGTTTTTAACACAGAGTTTTTAAACAAAATAAAGAAAAGCCGTTATGAAACACATTACACAAAAGAGTGTGATCATTTCATACAGCATGGTAGGGTCAACCCCTGAGGTTAAAGTTAAAGCTGTGTGTTTTATAGAATAAGCTTTATCTATTCCACTGACCTTGAGACAAAGTGACGGAGACTGGAAATATTATTACTGCCTTTTGTACTAACTTAAATGTAATCTATTGATTTGTACGGCAACCAAAGGGAATCTCAACAGTGCTGGCTGACAAAGCTCCCAAGAATGTCTAAACCATAAACCTGACAAAGACCTGCAACAGCTACTTATTTTACAAGGTTAACTCAAAGCATTTTTATTGTTCGTGGGAGCAGACACTAAGTGATGGCACGCAGAGACAAGACGGAAGATAATAAGTAGTAAGATGTCAGATGATTTATGGAATTTGGGAGTGAGAGTTTTGTAAAGGGCTTGTGTTGCCCAAACAACATTTTTTTTTTTCTTTGAGGAAGCAGTTGCTGAAGGTGTGTGCTTTGTGAATGCGAGATACCCGAAAGCAAGGGAAGAAAAGCCTCGTCCGTTAGTGTGCTCATGGAGCATTAACATGGACCTATTATTTGGTACTTGAAATGATCATAGTAATGGAACAGGTGTGATTTTGTGTTGACTGAGCAGGGTCTGCTGAAGACAGTTTTTTCTCTCATCACTATTGTCGATATCACGGTTTAACTCCTACCTAATCTCTCTCTCCAGGTACACCAGAGTCGCTTGAGGAGAAGGAGCACCAACTTTCCACCATGATTGGTCAGCTGATCAGCCTGAGAGAGCAGCTTCTCGCTGCCCACGACGAGCAAAAAAAGATGGCTGCCTCACAGCTGGAGAAGCAGAGACAACAGATGGAGCTGGCCAGGCAGCAGCAGGAGCAGGTAGGGAGGGGCTGAGCGTTCGGGAAATTGGTAAATGTTGAGCTGAAGTAGCTGTGTAACGAGGAGGGGGGAAAAAAACAAGTGTATGTGCAAGGTCCAACAGCACATGCCGTGGGTGAATTTCCTGTGTTTATTTGTAGTATGATGTGAGATTCACAGATATGTTCACGTTGTCAGTTTCTTGTTGACGGAGCTGAAGGAACATTAGATCCCAACTCTCAGTATTCTACTTACCAAACTGATGGAAATGAAGTTGGTGAATACAGTGACTTCCCAACCCATTACTTTGTGACCTCAGCGCATTATACAGTATGTCAGAGAGCAGGTTGCATTAAGTTAACATCCAGGTTTGCTTGGTTAATCCAGGTCGCACAGTCTTTAAAACGATTAACTGCCTGCTCCCATATTTAGCCCTATCTCTCTCATGTCTGATTTTATAAATGCAAAAAGCTCAAACTGCATAACCATGACGCAGTGTCAAAAAAATGCAAATATTAACATAATCTTAATATGTTGGCCACTGTATACCCTAGCTACCACTGAAATCAACTTAAGTGAAGTGGTTACATCACTTGTTCCCAACTTAGAGTTCTTGTTGCCACTTAATACAAAGCAGCGTGTGTGTATGCAATTGTCTGGACGGTGGAGGGCATTTATTACAGAAGAGATCTTCTTTCTGAAACAGTTTTATTTGATTGGCGCTACACAGTAGGCCATTTGGCAAAAAGCAAATACGATTGGTAATAATATTCATTTTCCTTTTTGCTACAATATCAGTCATCTTTTGGTCCTTTAGACTTTGGACCACAATACCTCTACTGTGATCCCTGACCTGACCCCCAAAACTAGATTAGCCCTTACGTGTCGGATCTACACCGTAGGTACATTGGCTTAGCCCCGTATTCTACGTTGTTGCCTGATGTGCACCAACCGGGGAATGTAACAGTATGTGGCGGCTGAAATGCATTTTTTCAGAGTAAGCCCAGAAAGTTCTGGTCTCCATTGTCTGAAATACTTGGAGAAACAACCCTGTTACACAGTTCATACCACAGCATGTAGACCATTCATGTTGGCTACCATGCAGCCGCTGTGTGTATCAAGAAGCATAAAACTAGCTGAAGTTGAGAACCACTTGGAGCGATTCCCCAAATCACTCATGTACTGTTTTAGGCTTATCTTCTTCTTCTTTTTTTTTTTGAAAAATCATAACCAAAACTACTGTTGGCCCAAAAAATGGCTCCACTTTCCTAAAAACGTGCGCGGCTTCAGAAAGTATAGAAAAAGTTGGTGATGTGCGTCGTCGGGTGTCAGACTGAGAAAAGAAACAACAGTGAGTGACAGAGAAAGGCATAGACAGAGAGCAGGCAGAGAGGTGTTTAGGTGAGCTGCTCTTTGTTTTTGCTGTTTGCCGACACGTTACTGTGGGTCGGCATACGACAGGCTCTGTTTGGACAAGTCCACACCTCCCATCACAACACATTCCACCTTTCACAGCTTTACAAAGGAACAGGCAAGATGGAGAGAGTGAAAGAAAGACAGATTCCAATATCAGCCAGTCATTTGGCTGTTGAGACTTGATAGGATAATGCCCTACAGACAAACCCTGAGAAATCTGCTTTTAATGAAATATGACATGTGTGCAAATGGGGCGCCGCCTCCCATTCAGCAGCCTGTAATTACATTTCGGAATAAATATACTAAACGACTACTCAAAAAAAAAAAAGAGAGAGAGAGAGAGGCAGCTGCTTTACTTTGCTGTCTCAGAATGGGTGGGATCAAACAGGCGACGCGTTGCCCCTTTAAGGGTTTTAACCTTACTGCAAGTGGCTGCTCCCAGCTGCCCGTCAAGCAGTGACACTCAAACCTTTCACATTTGACTTGAGAGGATCTTCACAACGCAATCTCCACATTCTCCTGCTCATGTGAGGTGTTGTTTTCCTGAGGCACGGTGTCTGTTGTTGGTCGCAGTAAACACGTCAATATCACACATTCAGCGTCAGTTTTGAGATCAAGAGATTTGCTCATGAACTGTTTCGTGTTGCTTCCACCATCCATCACACCGGGCTCAGGCTCTTTAGAGATAATAATCGGAGATCAAACACAGCCTTAGCTCAGTGCCAACGTTCCTCCTTTTCTCAAGCACCGCACTGCCTCCGAGACATGTTTGACCTCACTGCTTACAACGAGCTAAGGCTGCCGCAATGTGCCCACTGCTCTTAGAAGGACAGATACATCCGGAGGGATCATGTTCTTGAGTGCGGGATGACTAACCTAATCCTCCACTCTCCAGTTTTTGTACTCACTGGTCATTTTCCCCTTTGTGGATGTGATGTTGTTGATCTTTGCTGATCTCTCCTAAGCTTTCCCCTTTAAAGCCAAAGCTCTAGTTTACCAATATTTCAAAGGAGGAGAAGAAATGAGGATGTGAAACGTGTGTGTCCCTGTGTGCAGATCGCCAGACAACAGCAGCAGCTCCTGCAGCAGCAGCACAAGATCAACATTCTCCAGCAACAGATCCAGGTTAGTGGGCAGACACACCTTCCCGGCAACCCACTCACACGGACCCACACGCACACACGTCTTATGTTCATTCCTCACATTTTTGAGCTGACTCCTCCTGCCCCGTAATCTGCTCCCCTTAATTGTTCCCCACAGTCTCGTCTTCTTCTGTGAGGAGTCGCCTCTTGTCCACCTCTTGTTTACACATGTTTTCTATTCAATTCTCCACCTCTTGGAAATTTTTCCCACCATAATGACCTGAAAAAAAATGACATGGGTTTAAACAAGAATATGTAGGCACGAATGATACCTTTCACCTTGAGACGTGTGCAATTGCCGTTTTATTCCCTTCTCACTTATCCCCGCTTCTGTCTCCTCTTTGTTTTCCTTCTCTCATTTCTACACCTGTTTCCCTGAGCCACCTGATGCGCCGAGATTCACGATCCGTGCACTATGCATACACGCTAACTGAGAAATTACCACCAGCTGCGAACCAAATGCTGGCAAATTTGCTCCCTGTGGCTGATAGCCATGTGGGAATTCCGCCAGTTTGTATTTAATCTTTTTTTTTTAAAAAACTGCTGCTAAATGGAGTGAGGTTGCAGAGACAGTCTGAATCCGCCGTGATGGATTGAGCCCCATCACATGCTCCGTTTACCCCCCGTATCGGTCCCGAGCTTTGGATCTCCCCGCGCTAGAAAGGTGTGATGTAGTTAATGAGGGCTTGTTTTTTCACCTCTCTTCTTCTGCTTCTTTTTATTGCGAGGCCCCACCCTTGGATCTTAATAAAGCTCAGGACGGACTTCATTAGCCCTCTTAGCCCCAGGGGAGGGTGAGAGCATAAAAACCCACTCCTGCTCAGATCCTCTACCACGCTGTGAAGCATGTGTACTGTGTCTTTTTTGGTCTTTACGATGAAGGCATATGAGGAAAATGGCTCTAGAGAGTTTATCTCATAGAGTTTCCTAAGCATCTGCTGAAAATTCATGCAAAACCTAATCCACTGTATCTTGTTTTTTTATACCGATTTAAATCTAAATTGAGATTACTGCAATCTGCTGTTTAGTAAAGGAACAAAAATAGACTAAAACAAACAAATTGATTTCACTCTAATGTTGTATGCAAAGTGTGCAGCAACCTCTTGTTATTTAGGTTTGATTTAAATAAAAAAACAAAAAACAATAGCAATTCTTGGCAAACTAGCCCAGCTTAGTAAGCAGCATATGGTCCATCTACTGTACAGAGGGTTAGAATTATTATGGCTAAGCTCCAGGGTTTAGTCACAGGGGTATGGGCTGTTTACGCTGTGTCGGATGTGTGTTGGCCTTAAACACACAGGCAGCACTGCATCGGCCTGTTTCCACTTATCGAATCCAGACCTGAGCTTCTCTCAGGCCAATACTCTGAGGAGCTGACCAAATGCTACTGTTTCAGCAGAAGAGAATAGGCCTCAGTGTGGTAAAACTGCCTTTTAAAGCTGCCAGTTGTTGTCTTAATTTGAAACACTAAATGTCGTCCAGATGGGGAAAAAAAAAAATAAATAAAAAATAAAAAAAACAGAACTTTTTGCTCAAAAAGTTCAAAAGCTGCAACTTCCCAGTTTTTAGCGTGCGTGTGTGATCTGTTGCCTCATCACTGCAAACAACGTCAGCCCAACTTTTTAAAGTTTTATTGTCCTTCTCGGTATGTAAATAACAGTCTTGTCTGATTTGTGAATGGAGTGAGAGGATGAAAACCCAGTAGGAGCTTTTTTTTTTTCCATCTTTGCATCTTATCGTTCCTTCCTCCTGTTCGGCCCTGGGATGGTGTCAATGTGTTTGTCAGCTAATGTGGTGGTGGTGGAGGGGGCATGGTTCAAAGTGACCTGGGTTTCCTGTCATGTGGTTTTAAATGGTGTGTAGAGCCAGCAGGGGATGTCCACGGGTTAAAGAAAAGCTTCCGAAGGCCACGCTCCGATAGATATGGTTACACGCACAAATGTGCGTATGCACACATTAAAGGCATGCACGCAAACACTAAAGCATCAGTGAGCAACTGATATAAAAAAATGTATAAAAATGCATGCAAGCCTGCACACACATATGTGTCATTACAAAATAGTAAACCAAGATATATGCATCTGATGCCTGTGAAGGCTCTCAGTCATTGAGGTCATGCAAAAATGATAAAACTTTGGATTTCTGATATTAACTTACGACATGTTCATTTATTCCCCTCAGATAAACACAGACACGCACAATAAAAACACATTTGCTCAAACAGAATACATATGCAAACACATTTGCGCAAAAACCCTCATATAGGCACACACACATGGTCACGCACACACACAGTGGTGGCGGGCCCTTTGTGTGCCGTGGGCAGGGCGGCCCAGCCCAGCCTGGTGGCTGACAGGCATGTGTCTTTGTTAAGTCAGTTCCTATAATGGCTCTCATATGTGGCCCATTTCCTTCGGGCCCACAAAGGCACAGGCCCTAACCGCATCGCCCGGGCCCTAGCTAACGGGCTAATTAATGACTGCAAAGCCACACTCCTCCTCCTCCTCCTCCCTCTCTCTGTTCTTCATTTATAACTCTTCTGTCTCCTCCTTTGCCTTCCCTCCTCCTCCTCCTCCTCCTCCGTTTCTGTCTTTGAGTTCTTGTCCCCACCGAGCTGTACTTTCTTATCGTTTTTATTATATTTATATGGAATCCTGCTCCATCATTTCAGTATGCTGCCCTCTATTGAAACGTCTTTGGCCTTTTGTTTTTGTTTACATCGATTAATATAAAGTTAAGATGCGGCTTTGGCTAAGTTTCATAATTTAGGTCTTTGACAGATCGGCGGTGCGTGACAACTAAATGAGTTTCAAATGTAGTAGTTTAATTTATGGCTTGTTATCGACTTCATCCTCCTCTCTCTAAATTCCCCATCACTGTTAGCCTGACTCAGAGCCGGAAGATTTGGGGGTTGAGGAACCAGACCTGTCTTAATACAAACAAGCACAAACACAATAATACACACACTCGCACACATGCATAAGAACTAATGGAGCAGGCAAACGGCCCGTTAGATAGACAGGCAGCTCCCACGTCAGCACATACGGCTTCAGACACAATGACTCGGAAAGCCATGGAAGGCCCATAACGTCGATTGGACTCACCAGCTATGGAAAATGGCTAACTCTTGGCTTTACAATGACTCTCCCTCCACTCTATTAACCTGCGTGTTAGTTAGCCTGGGGAAAAATGCTGCCGGCAGCATCCAGTAATTCTGTGTCCTCATGGTGGCCACATGGATCTAAAGAGAACTGACCAAATTAGAACAAAACTTGGCAATAAGTGCATATATAAGATAAATAATTATGATAACAAAATAGAAATAACAAGGAAATAAATAATCCTCTGCAGGACTGTGCGCCGCGCTTTTCTGAAAATGCATGCAAATGCGGTTATGTATGCTTCCTACACATAACCGGAGTGGCTGTGAGACTCTAGTAGAGCCATATGATTACTTTATGTAAGCCTAATTATGTGTGTGATGGGCCAACTGGAAGTCAGCTGGGGAGGATGCTAATGTGGACCCAGAAGTGTCTTCTTCATATCATCTCATACTTCAGTCACATCAGAAAATCTCCTTCTTTGTAAATAACACTTAACTAAATCAGTAGCAGCTGATGTTGAGGAGGGCTAATAATAATAAGTCTTTAAATTAAATGAATATTGTAGTTTTAAGGCTTTGTTAAGGTCAGTGACTGGGGGGTGTCTGCGCTCATAAAGTGTAGCTGGCATCATAACAGCTTTTTCTGCATTTGAAACTGAAACTTCCCTTATAAACATTTACTCTTTATCTTTATTAACTCACTAGAAAAACAAATATGTTAGTGTGATTTGTCACATTTTTCAATTAGCTACGGGCTTCACCTGTACTGAGTAGCGCAAGTGATAAAAAAACAAACAAACAAAAAAAACAACTCTCGTTCAAACCCACCCGTGTTCATACCTGGCCCGCTGCACAACTGGACGTTTCTTTCTTTCTCCTCTGTCCCCCTCAAACACATCGACATACAGACGCACACACCGCATACGGACTCATTGCCCCCTAACCCTGCTGCCCTCATACAAGAGGACCATTAATTCTGAGTGTGTGCGTCTGCGCGTGTACACATGTTCCTTGTTGCCTAGGTGTGTACGTCGGTGTGTCTGGTGGGCAGTTAGAGGAAGGGGACCTTGTGTTTTCTTAGGAGCTGAGCAGAGGGGGCCCCTGCAGCACCACCTTCCCCAGTCCATTCATCCAGCACCCACCGACTCCCCTCCCCTCCCCTCGGTAAAAGGAGATCTTTGTGTGTTTGCGCTAGTGAAGCAGCCCCAGTCAGTCCCAGTGTTCCCAGAGGAATACAATGAATGGGAGCATTTTGTCCCACTCTATAACCTCCACCCCCAACTCTTCTCTTCTTCTTCTTCTTTTTTTTTAAGCATTCGGACACACAGACTTGTTTTTCTTCTCTCTTCTTTTCCGTGTCACAAGACGTCAGAACTCTTGTCTTCTTGTGTGTGTGTGTGTGTGAATGCCTCAAAAATACAATCCCAGTGTGTTTGTGTGTGTGTGTGTGTGTGTTTTGTGTGTATGCCTCCCAGGATATCTGGCATTCAGGAGTGTGACCTAAACTATGTTGTCTCAAGAGCTGGTCAGGTGATGAACATGTGTAACTCCATGAATACTAAACAAAGCTAACAGTAGTGATGTCTGATGCCCTGTTGTGGCGAGAGATGTGCATATATGGCGCACGCACGTATACACACACACACGGCCCTATCCTAACTTTGCCGTAAAGTGAAGTCTACTGATGAAAAGACGATCAGTAACTATGTACAGACTGTGACTGGCCCTGAGAGAGACACATCTTACATAAGTCAAATAAAAATATCTCCCCTCCAAATGTTTAGAAGACAACTAGTTCTCACAAGGACAGAACACTGACATAAAACCATAAAGTCTTCGGAGAATTTCCTTGCTAACAAGTGTTGAAGTTGCAGTATGTGAATGATGAGTATGGGGTAAAGGCAGTTAACGGACACAAACCGTTGTCTTTTTTCTGAATCTAACTGCGATGACGCTGTTTCTCCATACAAATTAAATTAACATTAAAAAAGGTTTAGTGTTCATTTCAAAATGTTGTCAACGAGCATAACTGCGGGTTTGTGATATTTTTTGTGATAACCTCATTCTAATATTTGAATATCTGATGAATAAAAAATGAAAAGGCCGTCATTAATTCCCTGAGCCCAATGTGGCGTCTTTAAGGTACATGTCCTGGTTGACCAACGGTCTAAAGAGAGTCACTTAATAATGATTTAAAGCGGTGAAAGCCAGCCAATCCTCACAAAAGAGGATTTATTTATTTTATTTTATTTTTTTTTTTGCTTTTTGCATGCTAAATGCTTTACACGGTTAATCAATCACTAAAACTGAGGTCAATTAATTTTCTGTTGATCTTCTTATTAAACGCTAAATCTTTTCAACCGTCAGAGCACACTAATGAGTCAAAGATAGTCCTGTTCGTCTTTCTCTTTCTCTCTCTATTTAGTCATGCTCTTTGAACGTCCTCTACTACAAACCCTTGAACCTCCCCTCACACACCACACAACATCCCCGAGGACGATCATGTTATTCAACTAATTCAGCAGTGTAACCCTGCCTTACAAACGCAGGGAAATACTGTGATCATCCAACATGCTGATTGCGTAAATTTGCACTCTAATGATGAACTGTCCCAGGAGGGTCACCGGGGGAGGATGGCGTGATTAATGAATTGGTAGTAAAGGAGAGGCACGGAGGAGGGAAATGGACAGAGGAGGACGGAGGTGTCTACAAGCATTTGTATCACAAAGAGAAGCGCAGTTACAAAAATTGTGAGAAATGGATGAAGACAGCTACAAAGTCTGGAGACTGGAGCAATATAATGCATCGCAGAGGACAAAAGAACAATACACTTAACATTTAATGTCTTCAATCTTAAATCTCCTAAAAATAAGTAAACTGAGAAAGACAGTTGGGGGAAAAAGAGCAGAAAGCTGAAGAGTGAGAGACAAGGAACAGGGGAAGTCGTTAAAAAACTTTGAGTCAACTTTTAGAAATGAAGGCTGGGTGGACAGACAGAATTATTCCCAAATGCAGAAACAAGGGAGTGTAAAACCAAAACAGTTGTGGTTGCTAACAAAAATGTAATAAAAGAGTGTTACCATTAAACAAACTGAGACGTAGGCTCAGTTAGCAACACTCAAATGTAATGACTTCTGAAAAAAAAGTCATAGTTGCGAAATAAATAACTAGCCTATTTATGATAAAACATTGTTATTATAAAGGTTTTATTAGGTTTATGTAATAAAATTAAACAGATTTGACAACAGATAGTGGTTTATGTTGAAATTAGTACTTTTCTTAAGGTTAGAGGACATTTTATATGAATAGCAGTCTCTGATGTCCAATGTTTTGTTAAGTCATCCATCCACCCTGACCTCCTCTCAATGCGGCCTAATTAACTGATTACAGTTAGAGAGACATTAGAGGGAAACATAGCTTGTCAGTAGCTGCTTCAAGAAGTAACCTATGGGGAAGATTTAGATTAAATCCTGACTGTGTTTATACATGTAGATTCTGACAATGCATCCACTCCTCGGCCTAAATCACTGAGGCACTCCTAATCTGCATTTCAATACTTTGCTTTCAGCAAATCTTCCAAATCTCCTCAACTTTCAGACCTTCTCAAGTGAAGGAAAGAGGAGTAAACAGAGTGAGAAGAACCAGAATAAAATACATGAAGGAGAACGAGAGAAATTTTACAAGACAGAAAAAAAATTAATGAGAAAAGGACAAGAAAAAGGGGGAGACGGAGGGGAAGAGAGCGCAGTCTGGTGGTTTAGTACAAGCAGCCCTAATAGATTCCTGCAGGGTCATCTTTGATATGCTCTCTCCAGTTCTCGCCCTCAGCGTCTTAACTCAGCCAAACACACAGTTTTTAAGAGTCTTTTTTTAAGCCGACATGAAAGGCAGCTGTTAGCACTTCTGTTGTTTTAAAGTCATTTAGTTTTTTTCCATTTTTACACGTTTCTCTCAAGAATAAATGTCTTTACTTTCCATTTCTGTCTAGTTTTTATTTTTGCTGTGATTTTATCTGGCAGAATCTTTTAATCTTGGCCTTTGTTACCCCCGTGTCAGTTTCCCTTTCAGTCACAAAGTCACCTGGTGAATTTCTCCGGTAAATTACTCTTTGCTTAGTTCTCTCAGTCTTTCTTGGCATTTTGCAATCACATGTTTTCCTCTCTGCCACCATCCGTCATTGGCGTTTCGTATTTTCTTCACATTTTTTTTCTGTTTTCTGAACTTTGTGGTTGCCAGTGGCGCGAGTGTGTGTGTTACGCATTTGCTGTATAAGCAGAGTTTGTAGAAACTGGAGGCGATATATTCACCTCTCTCTCTCTTTCAGGTGCAGGGTCATATGTCTCCTCTGATGATCCCAGTGTTTCCCCACGACCAGCGGTCTCTGGCTGCTGCCGCTGCCGCACAGCAAGGCTTCCTCTTCCCGCCAGGCATGTCCTACAAGCCAGGTACGCATACACACAAACACTGGGATCCCACTCTGTGTTAATGAGCTGTGTCAGGCGAGGAATGTTTTGGAATTGAGCGGCGAGATTTACAAGCCTCGCTTGTTCACTTCAGGATCAATACATTGGACACAGCGAGGACTGGAATGTCTCTTTCATGGCGTGCTGGAAGCGTATCAGTTGCGCAACGCATCTGTAACATGAAATTCCACACTCCCTTACACACACGCGCACGTAGGAATACTGCCTGCTACACACCACACCGTCAGGGGATGCAGACAGATCACATGCACCTCCCAAATAATGCAAAGATGCACTTAAAAGAAGGCATGCATGTTGCATCAGGCTCGGCAAAACTCCTAAAAACCACACCTACAAAGAGAAACACACACAATGCACAGCCCCATTATTCTAGGATTCTCTGCACCACCTGTTTTCTTCATGCCTCTTCATCTGTCACACATTCCTATTTTCCATGCACTCCTCCCGGTGGTCGTCTGACGCAACACAGCCACGGCTCTCCACACCGTATACACAGTAAAATGTTTGCTCCTGCCGCGTGAGCATACGCTCCCGCGAGGCTGTGAAGACATTCAGAAATGAAAAATGGAAAAGGAATAAAGATTAAAATGCCATTATTGTACACTCACCTTTGACTTCAGCCTGCTTCCAACAAAGGCTCGGACATGGAAAGCCTTTTAAGGACAAACGGCAGGGGTTATATGCGCTACTTGGATGTGAATTTGTGAGTGCGTCCCAATGCGAAAGCTCTGAACTTGAACTCTGATCACCATGGTATCAAGCACCAGTGTGCAGCAACAGCAAGTGTTATTAACCTTTCAATAAAACGCTCATGACCCTTCGTGTTTCATTTGACATGAATAAAAAGATGAGAGGAACAAGGAAGGAGACAAAGAACGAGACAGTGAGAAAGAGACAGAGAGGCTGGCTGAAGGTAAAGGGGAGGTCAGTTCTTATTCAGCACTCCGCCCTCACTCATGTCTACGATATGCGTTGTTCTGGTTCTTCAACAGGTGAGAATTACCCAATGCAGTTCATTCCATCTACAATGGCAGCTGCAGCGGCGTCTGGACTCAGCCCCCTACAACTACAGGTAAGGTTTCAAAAGACTGTGCATAGTTTTATATCTTTCTTCTTTTTTTTTGGGGGGGGGGGGGGGGGGGGTAAAAACCTGTAAAAGAAAATTTCATGACTAACTTTTTCTTCCCACCATAACTGTTTCACGTGTGGGAAACAAGAGCAGAGACCGACTGTTAGACAATGAGGTGGTGAAAAGTGAGGGTGTGGCTGATTGGTGGGCGTGTGTTTATTTGTGTGAAAGATATGATTCACTTCCTTTGCCCTGAGAAAAAATGTGACTTTTTACTTTGTTTATTTGTCAGAACCCTTAACATACATGCTTTAACCTCAACTAACAGAAATTGCGTACAGCTGTTAAAGATCTAGAGTGTGACAAGGTTTCTGGAAGTCAGGGCCCTTGATGGGCTTGTGGAGTTTTGTCCAATATAGTATTGTACGCTCACGATATACTCAATATTATATATTGAATATACTCAATATATATGTATATGTATTATATATACTCAGTATTGTATACTCAAGATTGCTGCCAATTATGCCTATAGGTTGTAAATCAGTTGCTTGGTTTGTGTGTACCTACAGAGCGTCACTGACTCTGAGTTATTTGAAAATTCAAAGAAGTGCTTCTTCAATGTCTGTAATGATTCGTCAAGTGAGTGTTTCACAACCAATTAAACAACTGTAACAGAAGCATTTGCTGAACGTCAGCGTGAACAAAGACAAAGTAATAAGGGTGAGGGTTTACACAAAGGCGCTAATCCTGAGGGTGTAACCAGCAGGCCAGGGCCCGAGACAGTCCTACAGATGTGAGCATATAAACAGAAAAGACTACAAGATAAGGACCACTGGCAAACCAATGAAACTAAACATTCATTCATTAGATACAAGACCTTTTAATGCTCCTATTCGTTACAGTCTCGGAGAACACACTGGTGTTTTTATACCTGGTGTGTTAAACCTTTTATGTTTTGCTTGTGGGATCAAGAAGCCAAGGCTATTAAAACTTGTTGGGTTTATGAGGGATGAGCACCTGCCGACAGTTGAGATAATTTGAGCTTATGCTACATACAAAGCATCTTACTTTAACAAAAGCTGTAGGTCTTGACCCTAAAGCTACCAACAAAATTAAAAAACTGTGCCAATGAATTCCATTAGCATGATGCTACTCTTGTTGCTATTGTTGAGCTCCAGATTTTGCTTCTTCATACACCTAATATCCTCAGCTCTATTTTTTTTAATAGTTATCCACTAAATACCTCAGTAAGAACAAAATAATGACATTAAAGGAAGAGGGAAATACAAATGGAAGCTGGAAGGGGCCCAGCATGCATTAATTGACTCAGATCAGAGGCTTCCGTCTAACATCTTTACGGTTTTAATGGAGTCACTGTGACTTTTTCCAATAAAACAACATGACGCGGTGGTTAAAGATGAAGTCAGGTTCACGCTAACGCGCTAGCCCGCTTATCTGTTGCCTCTCAGCTGTGTCAGACAAAAGCCGTTATGATGAATGACAGAGGAATTCCGCCCCACCAGCACAACACCTGGCCCGGGCAATTCATCAAATATTTTATTGCCGCTTGACACCTGTGGTTTGAGAATACCACTTATCCGTAATGGTTATCATAGAACATATTTGCAAAGGAGAAGAAATAGTGAAACAGAAAAGAAGAAAAGAAAAATCCAATCTACTCCCTAAAGGCGGCTTGGAATTTCACAACACAGCCCCATCACCCTTCCTGCTATACCTACTACCAGAGAAAAGAACAAAAGCCCTCAAAAGCTTTTTCACTGGCAAACAATATTGCTTCATCATGTCAGTCATTACTATAGTATGGCTTTTGGAGGTTACAAGAATCCTTATGTCAGTTTATTCAATTTGTATTGTGGTTTTAGTTTATCGAGGTCCTCATTAGCTGCTATTGACTTAGCAAAGCGCCGTGCTGCGCTGAGGGGATTGGAGCCTCCTGGCTCCACTCCTGGCTTTGAAATGATCAAAAGAGGAGTACGGTGAGTGAGAGGTAAGAGGATGAATGATGTCAGAGACGCAAACTCATTCACATTTAAACACTGCCTGAGACGTGGAGAATGAGAGGCAGACGAACCTGAATGAAAGAGGAAGTTTCTGATCAAGTCGTCGGCTCAAATCGACGAGGAGACTGGGGAAAAGAGGCAGACAGAGAGCGCGGGGAAGTGTTTAGACGAAACAAAAAGGGCAATTATCTGAGGACGTTTTGTGAGATGGAGGCGCTGGCTTCCAGCGCATGTTTGGCCATTGTTTTGACAATAATGCCAATACCAAAGGCAATCAGGATGAGATTTATGAGTTTTACTTGCTTAGTTATTTATCTGCATCACAAGAATGTGCCAGAAGTACCCTTTGTTCTACGATGAAGTAATGCTTGCTGCGTTGCAACAAATAAATAGTTCAGGATGTAGATGTGATGGACGCCATAAAAACACCTGCACGCCTGGGTGTTTTTGTTGTGTGTGTTTGAGTTACTTATTTGTCAGAGGGACAAATACAGGGTTTCCCTCAGGAAACTAATCAAGCTGTTTGTTCTTGATGAAAATCTTTTCTGTTTATTCAAACGTACACTGTGATCCATCAGTGACAGCTGAGTGGTTTCAAGCATATCCTGTTGAATCCTGTCTTAGTTACTCATCTAAACAATAGCCCATCTCACTGGACACTTTCACTTCCGCCCTCACTTCTGACCGCTTACCTCTTCTGATATTATCCTTTATTTAGGCCTTCTATCTGCATACGGTACCACTATAAAATGCTCCCAGAAACCATGTAATAATACAATAAGATGCACAACAAATGTGATCAATAAACAGAGGCATGTTATTTTTGGTACATCCTGTACTGTCTTTGACCTGCATTCAGTCATCTCTCTTTCTCTGAATTGCCTTTGGACTCTTCAGGAGGTTCAGTGACAGCACTGAACATTTGTTTTCTCATGATGACTGAGATTCACATATCTTCTTGGTTCACCTGTCTTTTTATGGTTCAGGTTCCCCCCGTTGTATTCTCTTGACCATAGTGATTACACATCAAGTTCAAAGTACTCCCAAAATGTGGTCAACCCACGTTTGATTCTGTCCCTGAACACATGCAGACGCCGATGGCGGATGTCACGATGGTGCTGCTGTTCTACTTACTTCTCTTATGCATATGTGTGTGCAACCAGAATTACTGCTGCAGTCATTAAAAAAAGATATCACTACGTATAACGTATGCAATACTGGAAGTTGATTATAGGGTGAGGTAAACTTAAAGGTTATGCATTTGCATACATTGCTGAGATGGTCAGGGTCGTCATTCAATAGAATGTGTTTTATCTCCGCTGCTTTAGTTTAGTGCCTCGTGGTGAGTCAGTTAGTTGGGATATAAAACAAGGCTCCACTGGAAAAGTCCTTGATAATGTCTTGACATAGCAGTCCTGTACACAAACTTAAGTGCTCAAGTGTTTTTAGTTATCAGTTTCAGTAACACTTCACTGCACAATAGCCTTAGCTCCACTGTTTGAATGTGTGCATAAACCTGCATTAAAAAACATTGGAAATAGACAATTACACTGTGTAACTTCTACGTTAGCCATCTCCTCTGCTACATACTGCAATCAAGTACCTACCAGCTGGCGTCAAATCCTTTTAATGCCAGATCTGTGCTCAGTACAGGACAGACAGATGCTGTAGCCAGACTGCTCCAGATGTTTCAAAGTTGAGCCCTGTAGCTCTCTATCAGACAGCTGGCTGGCACCGAACTGGCATATATAGAGAGGGAATATTCTCAGGCAGTGAAATTGAACTAGCAGGGGTTTACAGTTTCTCCATATCAGAAAGTACACACTTGTATAAAACTTTTCCCCTGAATCACATGAAATCTGAGTCGAATCAAATGAAAAGCAGCAAAACAGAAATGTCTGACAAAAGTTCTATCTTCTGTGTCCGACCCATCATGACCCAACCTAACAATTTTGATAGCACAAATGTTGTCCTATGGGCGTGGGAACTTGATCTGGCCAATTGTTTCCCGAGCCTCGGAGCAGACCCCTTCACAAACAGTGGATTTCTGCTGAAGAAAGGACCCCTTTGTGCACAGCTAATGTGAGGGAAACACAGTTGCTTAGCAGACATTCTTGCTGAAATCATAAGACATCTCTCGGTGTCAGTATCTGCGTTCAACCTATTTTTTGCAGTGCTGAGACAAAGGTGAGGAAGTAAGTTTTTTTGCTCCATTTACCAAGATATATTAACTAGGTCTTAATGGCCTTCTTTATCGTGAGTGAAGACAGTGTTTGATGCTGGCTAGAAAACCTGAGCATCTGTTGCTTAAAAGAGAACAAGAGCTGAGATAATGGTTGTCTTCAAGCAGCCTCTCTGTCTCTTTCACTGTCTTGGATGCAGCTAACCCTCCCAGTGTAATATTTAGCCTGCGTCCTCTGTGAGGGCCAGCTCAGTGACAGTCGATCCATTTCACCCTCTTCCTCCTCCTCCCCCTGGAAACCTGCTGAAAAAGACAAAACCTCATTTGTTTTGTGCACCCCTGAGATCGATAGCAGCTTGATGCTAAGAGAGGCCAACTAAAGGGATTCTCCACTCAGCCCTAATGGGATGGAACGTTCTGAGAATGAAGGAGGCCATCTGCAGACTCCAATATAAGACCACAACAACATCACCCTCCCTCTGCTTTCCCAAGGATTACACGAAAGTAAGCCCCCAAACCTGCTGATTATCAGGAGGGTCAAAAATGAGAGACTAATCATTTGGATTTCAGTCAAATTAGCACTAACATTCAAAGGCTAGTCGGAGAGTCTGGACAGCTGAGGCGCAGTTTCAGGCCCTCTTTGTCAATTTGTAATTTAGGAAATTGCAGCATTGTCTTCCCTTGGGGGTCGACTGAATGGCAAGAGCTCTAGTTGGTGTTGTTTACGCTGCACATTGGCCTCCCCAGTCAACAATCAATCTCTTGAGTGTCTTGAAGAAAGGGAGAAAAAAACACGGTAAAAAGCTCTCATTGTCAATCTGTTGTTTGTTCAACAGTTTTCTCTTCTTATTTGTAATTGTTGACAGAATTGCTGCTAACAGCACAATACCCCTGGGTGCGTTTGCGGAAAATACCACGTGTGAGTGTGTGTGTGTGTGTGCATTTGTGTGAGATCCTAACTGTGTGTTTTACCTCAAAGACTTGTGGGTCAGCCCCAGCTCCTGCTCCCCTTAAAGCTGTAAGAATATCAGGCATCACCAGAAGTAACTCTGCGGTCGGCTTGATTGACGCGAGAGGCCTCACCACCAGCCATTCAAGGCACATTCTTACGGGGATCTCATATCGCCAGGGGTTGGCCCGAGCGCTCCTGGTACCTTCCAAGGAAAATAAGCGCCGTGACATCAGGGCTTTGTTTCAGCGGCGAGGCCCCTTCTGTTTGTGTTTAATATCGCTCAGAGAGAAGTGGAAAGAGGGCCAGCCAATTTCTCTGGCCCCAACTGCTGAGCCTGGCGCTTTGGCGGTGAAGCGACGGTGGTCTCGTGTGTCTGCAGCGCGAGACTCGCTTTCTCTTTCTCCATGGAGCTTTCTTTGCATTTGGATCTCTGGTCCCAGGAGGCTTTGCAGTTTTGACTGCAGGGAAATCAGATCTCACAACACTGGGGGCCATTTAGGCTGAGGGGGCAGAGAGTAAAAACAGAGGGAGATGGAGATGGAGATGGGAGGAAAGATTTTGAGAATCATATTTGGAACAAAGCTAAGACACAGAAGACAAGTGGAGGGCATCAGAGGGGGGATCAAAAGAGAGCAGGACAAAACAGACACAGAAATGTGGGTGGGGGGGGGGGGGTTTAGATGAGGTGAGAGGAACGAGAAATGAGAGGAAAGCAGGAAAGAAAGAAAGAGAGGAGGGAATCTACTGAAGGCCAGCCGCGTCTGGGTGGTTTTCCTGAGGACAGGCTCTTTGATACTCCAACACTCACACTCCAATGCATTTAGACAGGGGTTGACAGTGGTTTCAGGCAGCGGTTTGTCTGGCCAGCTAGCTTTGATTTAGAAGACCCTGGACTGTGGGCCGAGTATTTGACTCTTTGATTTCTGTTAAGTACCTTGGATGGAGAGCCGGTGAAGTTATTTTTTTTATTTTTTATTTTTTTGGTCATTTTAATGTTTTACGTCCAACGGCTTATGATTTCCAAGTCTTTTTTTTTTTTACATGCTACTTTCAAGCGAGTCTCAAAGCCAAGATGTAATTGCAGTTTGACTACACTACTTAAATATGATTGCCCACTATTGTTTTTGTGTTGGATTAAAAATTAGTGAAGAAACTCAAACTGCATGTGACAAGATTAGTCAAATAAACCCGTGAAGCTCTTCTTTCTAATGCTAATTCAATTAGGTTTGATGTGAGTGTTATCATTTTAAATTACCGCTCTGCTGAGAAAGCAAAGACGTGGGGTTAAATTGTCAGGACAACAAAAACAGCCACGTGGAGCAATTCCACTTCGGATACGGAGCCAGGCATTGTCTGAAAGTCTAGTTACACTTCAATATTTCTACAGATCCAAGTAATAGATCTTTTTAATAAAAAAAGGATTCAAATTAAGCTCTGTTTCAAAAGTTTTCTTCGGCTATTGTCTCAATATATTTCTAGATGCTAATCGATGTACAAGATGAAGTCCCAGCATCTGTTGAAAAAATAACTGTCAGAGATGGATCACAGATAATCTAAAATAAAAATGTTTAGCTGGAATGCATCCCTGATAAATATTACCTCAAACGCTCCTGTCAACTTCTGATCTAGGACTGTGTGTGTGTGTACGCGCACATCTGTTTCCATGTGAGTGCTGCGAGCCTTTGGCTCTGTCACACACCCATCAAACCTCAGAAGATACAGGGAGCACCAAAGAAAGGGTACAGCGAAAAAAAAAAAAAAAAACACAACGGGATCAAGGGTGTGTGTGTGTGTGTGTGGGAGAGGAGAATGAAAAAGGAAAGCCACTGGTGCTGGCCAGTGATCTTAATAGCCTGTCGGTTTTGCTGGTTTCTTCCCTCTCTGCAGCAGCTGTATGCCGCCCAACTGGCAAGCATGCAGATCTCTCCAGGAGCCAAGATGGCTCCCCTCCCGCAGGCTCCCAACTCCTCTGGTCCCCTTTCACCCTCCACCCTCAAGAGCGAGAAGCGAGCATCCAGTCCTGTCACTCAGATTAAGGTAAATACATTGCTGAAAATGTAACAGCCCCTTGCAAACATTTATATTAAATGAATTTAATCAACAAGCAGTTTGGAGTTAAGCTGTGAGGTATGTGTGGGAAAAAAAACAATGTCCCGGTGGTGTATAACGTAAAAGGCAATATAATAAGACACAGGAAAATGTGAGTTCAGAAAATGTGTGATAGGAAAACACACAAGAATAATAAAGATGATGAGTGCAAGTAAAAGTGAGAGACTGGAAATTTGGAAGTTGTTGAAGCAACGATCCGCTCGTGGCTCTGTACTCTTCACCGTCAATTAGAAACAGCTTATTTAAAAGTCATACACTGACACACACACACACACACACTCACACACAAAGGAACACACACGCGCTCGCTCACAAACTGACACTGGCGCTGGCTGCTGTTTGGCAGGAGCCCAGACCCCTTCACTGGAGAGAGCGTACGCCTCATCTTTACTCAACGGCGAGGCAGTAATGGAAGCCATGTGTGCGTGTGGGGCACAGCTGCAACCGGCGTCACAATAGACCGGCGTCAGAGCTCGCCGCACTCAAACAGTAGTGCTGTGCCCTGCTAGCGCCCCCCCTCGCCCCCACCCTCCCGCTAACCCCCACTCAGGCATACCACCCGCAGCCTAACCCCCGCCGCCGCCGCCCCCACACAGCAAAAGCCCGTCCTAAACCCCTTCCCTCCTCAACACTTCCTCAGCTGAAGATCGGCTCCAAATGAGATCCATGTTTGTCGAGTGCGTGCTGCCAGCACTAGAGCTGCAGTCAGACGGTGTTGACGTGCGGGGGTTCACTTTTTTTTGACGCTGCTTTTCCTTTTCCAAGGAATCCGTGTGCTTGTCAGTGTGGTCATAAACATTTGCTCAGAAATCACACAAACAAATGTGCCATTGTTTAGAGGGGAATGCACACTGTAAGTTTTTTTTTTCTTTTTCGGTCGAGCTCACAGAAGTTATCAGTGGAGTTCGTTATGTGAAGCTGATCAGACTGACTGATCAGTCAGTGAAGATACTTCAATTGATTGTTGTTGTATAGAAAGTTGAAAATCAGCCACTATGGGCAGCTTAAACTCATTTCTCATTTCTGCACTAACAGGAGGAAGGATCCACACAGCCGCTGAATCTCTCAGCTAGACCCAAGACATCCGAGCCTCTTCGCTCCCCGACGTCCCCGACACAGAGCCTCTTCTCCGGAAACAAGACCAGCCCTACAGGCATGGGCAAAGGCCGAATCCCTAGCCCCATCACCAGCATGGGCAGGAACACCTCTCTGGGTAGGTGGCAAAAGCTTACACGCACCAGGTTTCCCGTGGGTGAAAAGGACGGGCCTCCCGTTCAACAGCACTGTCACTTAGCTTTAAGTGACAGTGCTGCTATGTTCAGTCAGACTATGCAGAGAAAAATCTCCGAGCGCAAAGGCGGACACATTCTGCGCATACACGCAAACAAACACTCACGCACACCGCCGTATTGTTCACATCTGCACTGTACATCCACCCAGAGCAAACACGTCCTCACCCCATTGAAAAACTTTGCGCTCCCCTCAACCGGAAAAACAAAAACATCACCCACCCAAACGCCTCCCTCCTCACCGCCACCCACCGACAAACCAAGCGGCGTCGCATGGGCCTGATAGATTGCAGACACCTCTACCCCACGAGGAGACCTGTTTGTCTGTGTGCGTGTGTGTGTATCTTGTGAGTGTGTTTGTGTTTTACAGGAGTCCAAAGCCCTGTATTTAGCCCCAATGAAAACCCCGGCAGCGGAAGCAGTGAAACCCAGCACACGTTATTTGGTTTTTAAGAGCTTCCTCACATCATTGTCTGCCCGCGCTAGACCTTTTATGCCCCTACCTCTGCTATCTGTTATTAAGGCCAATCTAAACCCTCTCATTATATCCCCCCAGAAAACAATTTCACCAGCTCCTCTGGAGTGGCTTTGAGGACGCGACGCTTGTGTTGCCTGCAAAGTTATTTTTTGCCCATTTTAACGGCCACCCAAGCATACAGCGCTTCCTACTTGTCTGCTAATTAAACGAGGAGGGCAACGGAAACTTTGCATCCTTTTATTTTTTGTTTTTTTTCTTATTCCTCAAGTGTGCATCGGCTTCAAAAGTGTGAAGCACGGCACATAAACCAAGGGGAGGAGGTTCTGTCGTGTTAAGACACAAGTAGACTGGAAAACAACTTCAATAACATTAGATCTCCTGATGTTTGCTGTTTGTGTACGGTTGTTTAAATGAGATTAAGAAGTCATTTTCATGCGAATATTCTGCATTTTACTTGCGTGTGTGTTTTTCAAAGCTCAGTGTGGTATATGTGAAAGAGCGGGAAATTCACTCACAAGAACATACATTTAAGTTGTGACTCAAGCTCCCAAGGTTTGTTCAAATTAAACTGATTCTGAATTTATTTCTAAATCAGAATTTAGAAACCAGGCGAGCTCTTTAAAAAAACTCATGAGCTGGCGGATAACAGATCACGTCGAATAATGACAATTGGCAATCCAGTTTTAACCAAGACGATTTACAAGTATGGGGACTAAAAACAAAAACATACAGTATGTTCTCAGTTTTATGAGCATTTCATTTCAGGCCAAAGTTTGGTCTTTGTACCATAAATCTGCCCCTATCAAAATGTGGCCACCCTTAAAATACCAAATACACATTGTTGCCCAGTTACTGTCAATCAAATCTGATCAAACCACTTATTAAGACCATCTCCAAGTAACCACCTCTGATCCTGTCCTCTGATTGCAGACATCCTGTCCAGCCTCAACTCCACGGCGCTGTTTGGGGACCAGGATGCGGTGATGAAGGCCATCCAGGAGGCCCGGAGCATGAGGGAGCAGATCCAGAGGGAGCAGCTCCACCAGCAGCAGCAGCAGCCGGGACACCACGGACTGGAGGCCAAACTCTCCGCCCTCACCAACATGAGCCTCAACAACGGCAACAAGGTTAGCGGGACAGACGGGTCACACAGCGCATACGGCCACTTTTCATAAAATAAGGCCTGTTAGAATTACATGGTCTAAATACAAGTTTCAAAGGTTTCTTTTATGTGAGTAAGATTTTCAATTTCTTTTGGTAATCAAACTATAAAACACTTTGTGTTATGACGTTCTAATTCAGACTTATTAGATTCTCAAATCATAATTTTTTTTCACATTTCCCAATGAAGATTTTCATTTGTAATGGAATATATTTACAATTTGTTATAGCTACTTTTCATTCAGTAAGTTATCTGAACGCATCCCCTTAAAGTACCAGGAAAGGAGATGAACAGAATGTGAGTGAGGAGCATATTTCTTCCATTTCTCCGAGCAGGCATCAAGATCCATGTACGATCCTCCCTTAACATACTGCTCACGCACCTCTCTCCTACTGCAAACCCCCTCGCACCTGTGTCACATTTTCTCCACTATTTCATTGGCTGAGCGTTCAAGGTTTCTGCTCAGTTCAGGGCACAAGTTTGAAAAATACTCATGGATGATATTTGGTGTCATTTGGCTCGGCCTGCAGCTCTTGAGAACTTCTCTTTTCTCCTCTCATCTCCACGGCCACCCAGAAGCCAGAAGCTTTGAAGAGGGAGCAGCTGGGCCAATGACAAGTGATGGTTTTGGCGTGTTAGTATGTGAGTGTGAGCGTGTGTGTGTGTGTGTGTGTGTACGTGTGTGTGTGTTTGTGAGCTCGCCTTGACTGAGTGGGTGTTTTTTTGGAGAAGAGATGATGTTAACATTAGTGTATGTGTGCGTGTGTATGTGTGTGTATAATGGAGTCCAGCTCTTCACTTGCCCTGGAGGGGAGATCCCGGCCTCAGGGTTTTAGCCCAATTAAAGGGCCTTTCTCTGGGAATGCGCCTTCCCCCTCCAAACTCACCTCTTCTCCCCACTCATCTCTGCCCCATGGGCTGAAGGAGACAGGGCCTTTGTACCGAGATCCAGAGGGAAATCCATATTCCAAAACATCTTCAATCAGTCTGATCAGCCAATCAAAGATTCTGGGGATCAGACGTTCGGTAAAATGGGGAACATGATTAGGCCGGCTCTCCTGCGCAATTGATCCCATGTTGCTTGCGAGGATGCGGAAAAGGAGGAGGAGAGGAACTCATGAATATTTTAGGGGTGGAGACTTTGAACCCACCAACCCCAAGTAGGTCATGATTGGTGCACTCCAAGGATAGGCTGTTTTGAATTTTTTGGACTTGTTTGCATCCTCAGAAAGAAAACATCCAAAATCTGGCAAAATACATCTCCACTGTACTTACCCTCAGTCCCAAGCTGTTTTTTTAATAAGTCATTATACTAGTAAACACCAAGCAACTCATGAATATGAATTACACAACAGCATATACTGATAAATTGTTTATTAAGATTTAATGTGAGTTGTCTGCTCCAGGTCCAGCGAAAAATCCCACCAATGTTCTCAGAGAAGTTTGTGCTTAACAGAGCTTTTTGCACAAAGTTAACTTTAAAATGATCACGGGTAAAGGTGAACGTATGGCAAAGGGAGACCGAAGTGCTCTATATTTTCCAGCTTTATAAGAACAAAACCAAAGCAATGCAGTAATTTGGTTTATAGCTGCATGCCTCCTAATAAAAAGCTCATTTGGAAAGTTTCAAAGTAATTGTTTCCGGTTCGAGGACGACAGCAGGCCTTGGTGTTTGTTGTCAGTTTGTTATTCGTTACCTAACAACAGCAGCTCAAAGACTCTTTCTTTAGCTTTAAATACATAATTTTTTTCATTGGGTCAGAGACTTTTTTTGTATGTGTGTGTGTGTGTTTTCTGAAGTGCTCAAAGGCTTTGCTCTGTCTTAAACAATTCATGGATGGAACTTGCTGGATACTGAGAGTGTGACTCACCCGTTCCACCTCGGGAGGCAGCGCGAGCAGCCCTTTTTCTTTACCTTGGATTTGTGTGTTGTTTTCTGTCCGTCGAATAAATGTGTTACTCAGATCCTCCCCTTTGAGACTTTGAGGCTCAGCCCAAGTCTTTTTGTTTCATGACATTGTACTAGCGCAGCATATTCCGCTTCTCTGGAGCGAATGAGGCAACTGCTGTAAATGGTATCTTGGAGTAATGTTGAATGCTGAGCTATTTATTGCCGGCGCTGATTCGACTCAAAGGGAGTCGCTGTGACGTCTGAGCGCGTGCGTGTTTGTGTTTATGTCGCTTTCTGTTTATGTATTTTTGTCCCATGGCATTCATTTCAAGCATAGACGACATAGACGTATCCCGAAGAGCCGAAAGTGATCCTGGCCTCCTTTGTGTGTGTGTGTGTTTGTGTGTGTGTGTGTGTGAGAGTCCTGGCTCCGTACTGGCCTTGGCCATGTTAATGTCATTATAGCTGGTGTACAGACGAGAGGCCTGGCCAGTTAGTGGCATTGTTGAGTATCACCTTACGCTTACGTTGCTTCCAGCTGGCCTGTGGCTGCCAAAGCTCACTGAAATAGCCACTGTGTACGACTGGGTGGGTGTGTGCATGTATGTACGTGTCTGTCTGTGTGTTCACAAAGGACTTTTTTTTCTTTCTTTTTTTTTTTTTTTCATTCAAACAGCCGCAGAACACTCCTTAAGCCCACTCAAAGGAAAACACCAAGGTTTTTGGAGATCGGCACATTGCTCAGCTTACATATTGTGCACCTTATTCATGTTTGTCTTTACAGTGTGTAGGGGAAAACATGCAGATTATATAAATCTGCCCATTTAGTTATGGGCTCAAAAATAACACAGCGCCTTGAACCGCGAGGGGCTACTTTTTCCTGTTTCTACGAGCTTGAATGTGGTGGGTGATGGCAGACTGAGTGCAGGTAAATCTACAGGTCAGGCGCTTTCTGTCGTTCCCAGGTCTGTTTTCTCACTTTGCATGACTCTGGTTATGCACACCATCAGTCAACAGACAATTCTAAATTGTGACAATTGACTGATGGGAACACATGATGCTTTTTGTTGACTGTGCAGAAACTTGCCATCATACTTTTCTAAAGCTATTAAAGCATCCATCAGCAGTTAAGCACACGTGTTGACCAGTAAAATACACACACACACACACAGACACACACACACACACACACACACACACACGTATATAATTTGACACAAAAGTCAGTGTTAGCAGAAGTTACCTTGTCTTTTTAATGTACCATTTCCAAAATCCTTCTATTAATTGTACATTATTTTTTGTACTACGTTAAAGAGTTAAAGTCTAATTTTATAAAATGCAATCAATTCAATAGATTGTCTGGTAGTTTTCCCCATATAAATGTAGACTTAACACACATATATATATATTATTCATACACTTCATTCTGGCAGCTGTCACATAGTTTTTACAAAGTTTTGAAATTCACCAGATCTCATCGTTGATTTACCGTAGCCCATAGTGGAGAAAACTCTCCTTTGTACTCTGATAAAGTCGTGAGCATGCTTTCTGTTGGTGAAGTGGAATAAGTTTGGACCAAGTAGAGCATGGAGGAAACGGTTGTGTAGAGGTTTATATTGGCTCTGCTGGTGAGTTTGGTCTTTGTAGGAAGCGAGCCTGTGAAACCAAGAGCTCAGACTGTTCCAAGTCTTGATTAAAGGTCGACGTAATGTTGCTGCATTTGAAACCCGAATGATACACATTATGATAATGTACACTATAAAGCCGAGTCTGGCACCTGCAAATAGACTGTTGAGTGTCTACTTCTTTGGAGTTGGAGCCTCGAGGGTTGGAGGGCTGGCGGTGGAGTGTTAAGGGCTATGAATAGGAGGAATGGTGGAAAGGGGAAGGAGGGGAGGAGAAAAAAAACACAGAGTAGAGCTGACTGACAGCTCTATCGGCACTCAGCAGAGTCTGGAGACGGAAAAGGAGAAAGAAAGCCGAATAAAATAGGAGGAGAGAGACAACGCCAGGAGGTGGTGGGGGGTTTGCCAGACTTGATTGGTCCGGGAGGAGACAGTAAACGGTTGCGGGTCAGCTGGAGGCAGGCCGTTCTGGCAGTAGGCGGGTTGTAACTGTGGTAATGAGCTCAATACGGTATGGATTAAAAAAAAAATAAATTAAAAGAAGTGTTTGGATGTGTTACCCCGGTAACAGCGGAGAGACACCAATGCCAAGAAGAGGAGAGACCAAGCAGAACAAAAGGAGTCGGGTGTCTCAAATTTAGAAATATACATTCAGCAGCTAAACATTCGGAGACCGGTGAAAGCAACAGTGTGTGTAAAAATACTGTGGCAGCACAGATGGGAGTTGTTTCTGGGGAACATGTTTCTACATGCTAAAAGTGAAAGTCGCTCTCCTCTCTTCCATAGTGTTTTATTTAAGTGCACAAAACACAAATGTCAAATGGCAGGAAAAAAAAAATCTATAATGCTGCTCCAAAAGGCAGCAGTCCAGTTTGAAACCAGTACAGGCTCACAGGCCAAACCTATTTCAATCTTGACTAAACAAAGGAGAGACAGCTCCTTATTGCATTTGCCACAAGAACCGAATCTAGACCAACCGCAGGGAATATTTGCAAATTTTGACCCAGCTCTGCTGCTAATCTGTAGTTTGGATCTTTCTACATCTATTGATGCTGTCTCAGTCCATTTACCGAGACCTAACTCTACTCTGCAATACTTTTCCATTGGTCTCCTCCCACACACCAGGAACATTCATACATCTCTAACGACCCAGGCTGTTCAGAAATGATGGACTATAGGATATCTGACAACCAGGGGATCCAGCTCTTAGCGAGACGATGCCAAACTTCGACTCAAAGCATCAACATGAGCGGAGAACTTTCTCCAGGTCTCAATTAACACTATGAGATTAAAGGGACGTCCTCGGTGGACTTATTCTTGTCTCTGCGCAAGTTTTCCATTCCTCCTCCTCCTTCCTCTGTTGGGTTCTCTATCTCCTTCTGTCCTTCTCTCTTTTCTTTAGTCCTTTGTTAGGCGGTTGCTTCCTGCGGTGAGCATGGCACTGCCCAGGCACATGTTCTGTGGTGGGCCTGATTACAGCCCTGCTGTAGTGCTGACATTGGCCCGCACCGGCTCCTCATCTATAAACACACACACACACACACACACACACACACACACACACACACACACACACACATGCACAAACACATATACACGGCGGCCCCTAAGTTCCACCGACCCTGCCAGCGGCTACTGCGGCATGACTTCACCCAGCAACCATTTCTTGCGTCAAACAAAATGCCTCTGTCACCAGAAAAAGGAGGAGAGCCGAGAGGGAAGGGAGGGAAGAAGAGGAGAGAGGAGGAGTGTGGATGTGCGGTAGCTGTGCGGAGGCTTCGATGTTTTCCACCGCAGTTTGGGAGCGTGGTGGGGTAATTTTAGCTGGAAGGCCCCAAAGCAAGCTGCTTGTAGAAGTTATTTGTCTTAGAAGTGGAGTGGCAGGCAAGAGGGCAGAGTCTGAGAGTGGAGTGCATGATGATGGGAGGTCGAGTATGACAACGATGATTTCAAGGGGCTTCGCCTGGTCTTTAATTGTATTGCATTGATCAACATCAGTACCTTATATCTGAATTTGTGGAAAATAGTGATGCTACTGTAAGACCGGTTGCCTTTTTCGGGGGGAATAGTGTGTCATCAAAGTTACGCTCTGTGGCCCGGCTCAAAAGATGCCAGATAACGTGATCCAGCCATTGAATACTACAAACTGAACAGGAATTGAAAGAATTTATTATCTGGCAGCTCTGGTCTTATTTCTCAAACTTCAGGAATTCTACATCTGCATCATATTTGCAACTTGCCTCAATTATCCTTAACAACGTTTTGTTATATCACAGGAGCGGCTCCACTATGAGACGCTGAGCCAGCACCTGGGGAAGCTCGGGGAGGACGCTGGGAAAATGGTCCATCGAGTCATCGACCTGACGAGACCAGAAGATCTGGACGGTGAGCGGCTCTACCTTCTGTCTCTCTTCTGTCCCTTCTTCCACTCTTTCTTGCGCCCTTGGTTCATTCACTTTCATTTACTTTCTTTGTGATTTTTGATGTCTCATATTTTTTGGTAGTTCTGGATTTCACAGACCCCCCAAAAAATATATGTATACGGCAATTAGGAAATAAAAAGTAGCTTGTATTTTCAGAAACTGAATTTAGGTTAGTCGCCCTGGTGAAAGTTGATACCACCGCCCTGTAACTCACAACTCAGAACTGTGCACTGGTCATGACGGCATCATCCAGAAAGCACGACCGTGCAGGTATTCAAGTTGTATTAAGAAAACACAAATATTTATCGTGCTCCTCAGGAAGCTTCGGTGAAGGACATCCTCATCAGCTAAACACAATATTTTACGCTCTTGAAAACATTTTTTTGTTTTGCACTCATTATTTCTGCAAGTTCATGATAAGAGGCTCGATTCTGCTCCCTTCTTCCACAGCTAGTGTTTGTGACACGAGATCACTCCCAGTTCATGTATGCAAACCAAAGTAGGCGTACAGAGTGCATTTGCTGTATTGAATATACAGTACAGCGTGTACTGTATATTCAATATTCAATAAGGCACTTGCATGAAATACCATCACTACTGATTTCACTGAATGTTGTCAACTTACACTTCCTTGGTTTTAAGGTTCTTCTCTTTTTTTTCTCCAACACACCTGTTTCTCATAAAGCACTGGTGTTTACAGGCGACGAGGAGTGCTCATCGTGGTTTAGTTTAGAGTCAGAGGAGTAAACACAGGAGCCTAGGCACTGAGGTACTTTCAGGCGGAAGCAAACTGACTATAGTGTGCATGTGTGTTTGTGTCAGGGTGTGGAGGGCATCCCAGAAAACTCCACTGGACTTTTGTTATACTTTTGTTATACATCCTCTCCCAAAAAAGGCAAAAAAGGGGCCTCACAAAGAAACAAACAGGAAGGGCGCATCCTTGTCGGTGGTTTATGTGGCATTTCATGTGTGAAAGTATGACTGATGACGGGGTCAGTGATGGCAGTGTTGTGTCACACAGGGAGTAACGTCACCGAGGCGCGAGTGTTCAGGGAGGCACGTGGCAGGAACACCAGCGAACCCCACATCAAGAGGCCCATGAACGCCTTCATGGTGTGGGCCAAGGACGAGAGGAGGAAGATCCTGCAGACCTTCCCCGACATGCACAACTCCAACATCAGCAAGATCCTTGGTGAGACTGACCAACAGACTGAGTTGTTTTTGATTGATTGAGACGACTCCTTTTTAAATCCCTCGTTGTTCAGAACTAGGTTAAATTATATTCCTTTCCACTACATTATATTGTGACAGGAGGACCTTGAGGCAATCAATTTCTTATTCCCTGCTCTGAACATTAATTGTTTAAGTGGTTTTTATTAAAAATGAACTGGAAATTTAATTTATAAATATATATATTTAATATATAAATGGGTCTAATTTTGGAGGAGCTTTGGAGTGGCGGTTTAGAAAAGCAGCCTTAGAACTGGAGGGTCCAAGGACAGGTTCGCCTCCCCCGGTGTCCATGGCTGAAGTGCCTTGAGCAAGCACCTTAACCTTAGATTGCTCCCTGGACGCTGCACTGAAGTGGAGCCAGCAAATGCAGGAAAACAACAGCCTTACATGCCGCCGCTAAATTACAACACCAACGCGTGTCCCTCTTTTGACTGTACTGTTCAAACATAGAGAGGTACACGCAGATCTTCGTAAGGTTAGCCTCTCGACTCGTTACCCTACCACTATATTCAGTTCACAGGGTTTCTTACCAGCAAGCTCCGGACTATAAGAAGGGACTAGTGTGTTTTTCGGCTTGGAGCACTCCACACACAGAGCTCCACTGTGTCAGCCTGACCAGTGTGATGGATGTATTCAGCTAAAATCTGTGTGGATTCTAACCTCCTCGACACAGCTATCCATTCACGCGGTGCTGAGCACAACGGTCGCTCGTGAAACCTTCCTAAGACCTCCACTGTCCGACGTAGCATTAGAGCGAGCTCAAGGGTTGCTGAATGTAAATGTTCCTCCTGAGCAACATGAACAAATTGCTTCTTCTTAGGTGGGTTTGTGTTGTTGACTTAGATCTTTGAATGGATCCCTATGAAAGAGCGTTTTGTGTTCTGGCAAATGCCTTCTGAATTTATATCATGAATCATTTAGCATCATTTGCTTATTTAATGAGCCGTTACAGTGGTATTATTATTAAGCTTAATGTTTAGAATTGAATGTGAATTGTGAGGTCCTGTTGGCGGGATGCTCTAGTAATAATTTTACGGATTTTCATTAAGCTTCTGGGACAGGGACTAGAACAAAAAAGCAGGATTGTGTATGTGTATCTGACTATATGTGTACAATAGACGTCCCTCCAACATAATAACACAGCTGGGGAGTGGGTGGGTGGCAGGCTTAAAAAAAACTCTTCTGTGTTTCCTGTGTCACAAAAGTACAAGAAGAGTTTGTGATAAACCTTGATAAACATAGGAGCGAGGCAGAGTGTGTATAATCAGTTGTCAAAGTACTTCACAGATGTGCTGCGTTCCTGCAGTAATGGCCCCGGCCACTTGCTCAGGAGGTCCTCTTAACGGGGAAGAAGACATACACAATGTATCATTCTTCCCGAGCCAAGAGCCAGTCGAGTGTGATCTACTCCTGGTTTAAAAAGGTCTCCTTGCTCTCAGTCTTAATGGTGTCTGTTCACATAAAAAGGTCCAACCTTCAGAAAAGTACCAGAAATTCCAAAGTTGAGACTCTTTTCAATACTGTATTCTTGGAATGTTTCGGATACATTGGGCAGTACATTTCACTGAAATCTTTTTCGTCCTTCCCAAAATCCCAGAATTTGTTAGTTTACCCACCAACTAAACTTCTTGCCACCCCTTTAATTGTGAAGTATTGATTTCTTAGGATGTTGCATGTTTTTTTTTAAACAATTCTAAACCATTTGCCCCAGGCTCTCGCTGGAAATCCATGACCAATCAGGAGAAGCAGCCGTACTACGAGGAGCAGGCCCGCCTGAGCAAGATCCACTTGGAGAAATATCCCAACTACAAGTACAAGCCGCGGCCCAAGAGGACCTGCATCATTGACGGCAAGAAGCTGCGCATCGGAGAATACAAGCAGATGATGCGTTCGCGGCGTCAGGAGATGAGGCAGTTCTTTGTTGGGTGAGAGAAAGTCCTCTTTAAACAGGTCGCTTTCTAGATAAGTGCCCAAGCTTGAAGAAAAGCTAAGATGAAGAGTCTATTTTTCCTTCCTAGCAACTGTTATGGATTTTGGTGGTGAACAGGTTGCCATTCTCAGCTTTTACTCAGTGCCGTGTTAAAGGAAATGTGCTCAACCTGACAGAGCTGCACAGCATCTTATTTGCAGTTTGCTGCGAGATTCGTCCGCGTTACAGCAACACGCAGCTTTAGAAAAGAGTTCAAATCTCTGCGACGCTCCGTTACCTACAGTGTTCAAAGTAATTTTGTGCACTTCTTTAGAGGGGTCAGTGTTCATTGACAGCCACAAGCCTTGGGCAGTCATAAGCCTTGGATCACAGACGGGCTTTGTGTCATTCTCACGAAACTTTGAATCATTTGCTCTGTAACTGTGACCTCTCAGTTCCGTTATCTCTTAAACAAACATGTTATCCTGCCAGTCACCTTGGCTCAAATATGGAGAAGAAACAGAAATACCTAGGTAAGAACAAAATATAATCCCCAGAAGTATTTTTCCTTTTGTTCACGAAGGAGTTAAAGGGCATTTTATTCAAATATTTCAATGGCAATTTTACATTTAATATGATTATTTTTTTTCTCTCAATGTCTTTCAGTATGAATAGACATTTTGTTAACTGCATTTATTTTATAGAGGTTTGTGAGGTGATCATCAGGGTTTATGGGCCCTTCATGAAAAAGTTTTAAACCTCTTATGGTTCTATCTGCAAAATCCTTTAGAGATTTGCTGATGAGCATTATACACACACATATATATATATTTGAGTGTAGTCAGCAGCAAGGGGAAAAACAGTGGCATTGTCTTAATAGGAACCAGTTGTGGATGTGTTTAAAGCCATCACAGTGGCCTGCGTTTGAGATGGATTTACCAGAGGCCACAGCTTTGAATAGGAGCGATTTTTAATAGCTTGTCATTTATTAAATTAGGACAATGCTGGGCGCTTGCGGGCAGCGAAATTGGACACAGACAGACATAGTGGAATATGAAATGTAAGCAGATGTTTGAGAGGGAACGGGAGCGAGGCATACGTCACAGGCTGAATGCCACATTTACTGTGTGTGGTCAGCTACATGCAAGAAAGCTTAGATTCTCCAGGCCTGGACTTTGAGTTAAAGCTAAATCAAACCGTTTCCAGGAGCCAGTACACAACCAGTCGCTGGCACATTCCATATGACTAAACTAGTGTTGTTTTAAAGCGCTGAATGTGAAAACGAGTCTGTCAGAGCTCAGCGCATTAATTGTTTCTGGAGACAGGGGAGGGAAAACTGTTAGGTGAAAAAGGTGACAGTAATTTTCCTGCTTGATGCGGTTCATCTAAGGAGCCGGAGGGAGTGTTTGAATGATGTGCGCTTACCCCCATTCCATCTTTATCTCAACAGGTTATTTAAGCGATGCTGCTGTGAGCTGGCAGGTAGAGCTCCATGTTAGAACATGCTCGACCAGATGAGAAGCATTACTCTTTAACTGTAGTGGCTTCAGAATTAATGTTTTGTTCAAAGCAGTTGTTCAAAGGATAATGAATCAGTGTCTGATCAAAAGCCAGCCTATGCAGCTCGCAAAGTGTCGCTGTATCAGTCTTTTTAGCAAGGCTACTAGCATGGCTCCACAGAGGACTGTTGGTTGGTTGATTCTGGTTATCCTCCGACTTTTCTGTATTGTGCAAGAATCAGGTTGCCAGTTGAGATTTTAAACTGCTGTCATATACCGCATATCAAGGTTGTTCACCTGCATCCGATTCATTTTTTTTTTTTTTCCCTCTCGTCTTTCCTTTTTCTCCTTCTTGTTGATCTCAGGCCTCAGCCACCCATGTCTCTGGGCAACAGCCCGGGAGGTGTAGGAGTTTATCCTGGCGCCATCACTATGGCAACGACAGCCACGCCATCCCCACACCTGACCTCAGACTGCTCCAGCAACTCAGCTAGCCCTGAACCAGCCATCCCCGTCATTCAGAGCACATACGGGGTGAAGTCGGAGCCCGGCGGCGGCAGCAACGGTGGCGGGGTCGGCGCCTTGGATCTGCCCAGCGACCCCACCAACGGAGACGACGACATGGATATGTACGAGGACTTTGAGGACGAGCCCAAGTCAGACTATAGTAGCGACCACGAGACGCGGGAGGCCGTCAGTGCCAACTGAGTGTGCTCAGGGCATGAGATATAGAAAGAAAAGAAGAAAACAACTCCCATTATACTCAGAGAGACTTCTTAAAAACACAGTTTATCACAGAGAGCTTCAGGCAGACTTGCAGAACGTGTTGCATCATGCACTGAGCATGCCCCGAGAGGATTTCTAATCAGCAGATATGCTCCGAAAGTTCTCCAACAGTATCTCGATGGACGCCCAATTTGAAGAAGAGGGCCGATGGGGAAAATGTGACCCAGGAACACAATCCCACCGATCATTCAGACATCCAGCTGACAGCGAACTTCAGTTTCCTATCCTCTGACAATCTTAACAGGAGTGTATAAGAGTTAGACAAGGGAGAGAACGAGAGAAAAGGAGGCAAAACAAATGAGCGACGAACACATTGCTGTGTGGTTTATAAAGAGCATGCATGGATTTTGAAGCATTAGGAATTGGTCTTCAACAGCTATTTGGTCTTAAATGTTTAAGGAGTGATTTAGTTTTTATCATTATGTATTACTTCTTGTGTTTTTTTTTTTCCTTTCTTGTTTTGTTTTTTGTTCTATAGATTTTTTTTCTGACACTGCCTGTAAAAACTCTGGACTGTCAGAACTTGAAATTTGGAAAGTTTTTAATATAAATCCTAGCTCTTGTAATCTTATAGTCTTACTTTTGTTTCTTATGAAAACAGTGCTACATCCTTTTCTTTTTTCTGACAGACTGCTTACATTACATTACTGTTAGAATTTTTTTTTTTTTTTTTTTTTAAATATCCCAGCTCAGGTATGATGTGCCAGCTTGTGAATGTGTTTTTGTTTTTGTTTTTTTCTTTTCTTACAGAAAGAGTGGTAGGACATGTCAGACTGTCAACGAAATAAAGGGAGCACAATCCCTTATTATTATTATTATCATTATTATTATTATTATTATTATTATTATTGAGCAAGTAAGTACCCAGACGTTGTACAGATTTTTCTTCAAATGTGCCAAACATTCACATTCACTCGGGATGTCGTAGTCTTAATTTCCAATGCTGCAAAAAAGTCTTATACAATCAAAGTTCTTTTCTATCTGATGAGATGGGTTCCTACTCAGTAACTGCTCCCACCCTGGCCCAATCACAGGCAGAGCTCAGGGAGGACACGTTTTAATCACACTCGCTCAGTCTCTCACACACACACACACACACACACACTTGGTGTCGCTCTCTCTGCCAGGCCCTCCGGCTTCGATTCAGAGGAGCAGCATCGAAGGCGCCCGTGCCTCTGTTTCACTGCATTGGTGCTTTCATAAACCACATCGCCGGTAGATTCTCGAGGCCAAACACTTGTGCAGTTAAGTGCAGTGCAGTACCAGCATTGGAGTCTGTCCATTTAAATCAGCCTAGATATTTTCAGCTTAATTTCACTTTAAGAATTCCCGAGTCTTAAAAGTGCTCCTTAAGCTCTGCTCTCTCAGCGTCGTAGGAAAGGGGACGAAGCATCCCCAGGATGACCCAACTGTAGGACGAGAGATTCTAGTATACTGGATCCCTTCACTGTATTGTGTTTTGAATCGGTACAAAAATGTACAAAATGTTACTATTTTTATTAGCTTGTTTATTTTTAAATGTGTTCTTAGCATCACGTGGGAGAGACAGGCCAACTGGTGTTTTTAAAAAAAAAGAATTTATATAGTTGCAAAAAAAAAATGGGATTAATAGGTCTGTCGTTTCAGAAGGGTACTTTTTTCTACATTGCATGTATATTTTGGAGACGAGTAAATTATTAAGAGGAGAGTGGAGGAGGGAGAACGGTGCAAAATTATCAATCAGCCTCTCAGACACAGCCTCCCCAGTCAGAGCACACACACAAGCTTTTATTTTTTTTCCACAGTCTGAAGCGCGATGCTCCTGTTCTGACGCGGCCCGGCAGCCAGCACCACGCTGAGCGCACATGCTTTTTTTTTCTTCCGTTTCCCTCAAATGTCACATTCTTTCGCCGAAGACACGTTATATTTTTACTTTGTCTCTCTTTGCTGCATTCTTTGCAATTTTGAACATGTTTCCATTTTCCAAACCTGTGACCTCGGGTAGTTTCTGGGTGCGCTGTTTAGCTGCTTCATGTGTCTCCTGATTTCAGACTTTTCTCGATGACCATATCTGGCAGTTTTTACTTGGAAAAGCTTCACAAGCTGGGACTGAACATTGATTTTTAACTTGCATTACAGGAAAAAAAAAAAGAAAAAAAAAAGAAAATAATGTCTCATACATTTCTGTTAATGTCATACACATCCTAAGCACTGGATATAAATTCTATGTTTTTGTTTTAGTATTGACTAATGTGAAGGTGTTATTTGATTTTAAACATGATAATTAGAACAGTCAACAGTCACAGTTTTGTAGCCTCGTACACACCAGGCACCGGTAAATTGCCATTTGGTTAAAATCATTTCATTTATTTAAGTCAATTTTGTTGCCGCAGCTCTAGTGCCGCCTAAAGAGGTCACACCACCTCTGATCTCTTTCAAAGGTAACCTCATGCTCTTGTCAGTTGTGACCTGCAGAGGCAGAACACAAGTTTCCTGGTCGCACACATTTTTTTTTTTTTTTCTTTTTGTGATGAGTATTGTATTTGAAATTCAATTGTGCGTTTTAACATTTCATTGTATTTATTAGCCAGCTTTGGCTCTAAAATGTGTCAGTACAACTTGGTGAGAAAGACAATCAAAAAAAATATATATAAATAAAAAAAAGTAAAGACTTGAGATTTTCCTTACAAATCTGCTGGTTCGTCATTCCTGTTTCTAGTGTTTCTATGCTCTTTTTTAAATTTTTTTTTATTTTTTGGAAAGATGCTTTATGGCTGCAGAAGAACTCTTGTGCCACAGCATTGTGTTGTGTGGTGTGTGTGTGTGTGTGTGTGTGTGTGTGTGTGTGTGTGAAAGTGCTGTCCACACGTTGCAGGTAACGTTGTGTGAATTTTTATTTCCATTACTCTAAATAGTGCTCTGACTTTCCAGGGATCTAATAATTTCCAACACAAGGCTTTCTGTTTCCAGAGTCGAGCTATTCCACTTTATATTTTGGTGGCCCATTACAGTAAATGTGGCCTATTGTTCCATTGTGCGTGTGTGCGTGTGTGTGTGTGTGTGAGGTAACGCCACACATTCTGACTGTGCTGTGGTGTATACGCCACGGCGCCGGTGCTCACTGCAGCCAATCCCAGCATTTCAGAGACAGAAACAGAGAGCTCAGCCATATGCAGCCACATCATAAATCTAATTGTAATTCCCAAATCAACTGTAGCGTCACCCCGCGAGGGGCGCCGGCAAGTTTGTCACACACTCCTTTGTGAGCACTTGTGTGTGTGTGTGCTGCGCTTGCGCTTTTAGTTGGGAGGGGTGTTTGAAATCATACTTGTGCCGTTGCCATGTCTAATCTCGTTAAATAAGTCATCATAATTTACATTTCCTTTTCCTTTCTGCAGGATGAACATTTAGCTGTTTGCAAGTTGACAGATCGTATGTGTGCGTGCGCGTGTATGCGACGGCTGGTGTGAGCACACGCAAAGCTTTCAGCACCTCAACAAAGGATAGTATAGTTCATTAGTGCAGCCTTAGTTTCATAACTAAATGCCCACACTCATGTATACACTTCATTTATCCCTGAAGGAGAGTGACGCAATCCTCAGTTTCCATTCGGTTGTCCCAGTCGTTGAAGCTACTGGTAAAGAGAAAGTAAAGACATTTGCAAACAGAATAATGGAACAATCAAGCTGGCTGCGTATCAGATTCGTAAATAGCGTTCAGAATTTGCATGCTTGCGCGGAGAGCTGGGTGTGACAGTCAGTCAGAAACAACACGTACGGGAGGCGGTGGATTTCATCTCTAATTGGATTGCATCAATCTGCAGTGGTGGAAGGAATACTCAGACTTCTAAATAGACGTCCGCTACATTAAAGCCCGCAACGTCGATTAAGATAATAACAGGAAAATCACTTTGTATTTCGCAGCATAAACTGCTGTTTGTGGTGAAATAGACACGCTGGAACATTGGTGGAGTATATGTATTTTACGTCCAAAAGCAAGAGCTGTTTGTAGGAGCTGAAGAGCGAAAGGCAACTGAGCTGGGAGCATTGAAACGACAATCACAAACGTAACAAGGGTTGTGGAAGAATAAAATACTGTCTCAGAGGAAGGGTTACAGTGTGCAGAAGAAAGTCCACGGCAAGGACAAACTCAGATTAACTCTGGTGTCGCGTAAATAATTGCCTCGTTTGACGACTCCATCATTCAACGTTTCTTTCCGCCCCTGCACGTATGTGCACACAGGATGGCTCGAGAGGAAAAGGGTGAAACGGTCAAGTTCACCCAGGCATACATCAAATGCATTGTTTGTGTAATTACTCCCTGCCAAACGGGCGATACGCACTGCAGAGTTTAATAAAACTAGAAATACTTCTTTTCGAAACTACTGTTACAGGCAGTGCTTTAAGTGCTTAAGTGCTGATACTCCCTTTCTCCATGCAACTTGGTTTCACTATGCGTTCTCTTTGTGGATTCTTGAATCCACGCCAACATTATTGATGTGTTTTATTCTTCTGCTCTTTTCCCCCCATTTATCGTAAAGACTTGGGAGTCATGAGCTGGCTTGTGATGTTACACTTTCACGGGAACAGACAACTGAGTGTTGTGTATAGTGCCAACAAGAACACAAAAAGGCGATGTTATGGGCGATGTAGTTTAAGCCCCACTATGAATGGACAGAACAGGGTTAGGACTGCTCATGAAATTCCCTGTATAGCAGAAGATAAAACCTTAGCTAAATAAAACTGTATTTAAAGTATTAAGGTAAAACAAGTAAAGCAGATTAGAATTACTGATTCATTCATATGCAATTCAGAGTTATATTATGTAGCTGTAGCTAGTGAATTTCACTTATATAATGTAATATACTATCAGACTATTTGCTCTACACCAGCTCATTGCTTTTATTATTAACTGCACTGTACTTTGTGGTAAATGTACTTCAGATCATTCAGATATATGGTTTAAAAGGTACAATCATTTCTTCTGAATTATGGTGGAATCAAAGTAGAATGGACAGTAAGAACAACACACTCTAAGAACTAAAAATAGTACACTTCATATAATACGAACTCTAATAGCTGAGGTTATAAGCACATGTTTTTACACACTGAAAATTTCCATGGGTCGTGATTTAATAAAGTCTGGAAGCACAGGCCGTCAATGCATTTCACAGCAACTGTCTCATCGTGACTTTTTTCCTTTTTTTGCAGGTTGTTATTTCTTACTACTGTCTAGGTCTCCAGTAATGCTCAGATCTCGAAGAGCTTTTATTAACACAAACTCTGCACAGATGATCAGTTCAGCTTGAAGCCATCGTTTTTTGTTGTTTTTGTTTTTTTTGGAAAAAGGAGAAACACATGTTCCTGTGCACTAATGTCAAGACAGAGGGCATATGTTCCTGGTCGTCCAGGTCACCCAAAAAAACAAAGCTGACAAAAGGGCAGCTCGGCTTGTTGAGTTTCTAAAAAACATTTAAAAGTTTGAAAATACATTCAAAACAGATTCTTCTAATTACAGTGACATCTTGAAGTAACGAGTCCAGCTGTCATTGTTTCAGTTTTGTTGTTTTGAGACGGAGGGCATGTGTAGAAAAGTCACATTCAGTCAGCAGTCCAGTAAAATTGAATACATGGTCCAACTTTCTTGTGAAAAGGCTTGAACTACCCCTCCAAGGGGAGGAGCTGTTTTGAATGGTTAAACCGGTTTAAGGGCTCCATGTAAACATGACTACTGAATACATCTGATCTTAACTAGGATTAAATTATAAGCTAAAAAGATAATGTCTGAGACAATTGTTTTTTTCAAATGAAGGAGAGACCGACGGAGTCATGAACAGAGGAGCGATTACAGAGACTTTACCTGTCTTTTCGCATCCGTTTGGTGTGGGAGGGTAGTGCTTTCTTCATGAAAGCCTGTTCTTGGACAGGGCCCTGTAGGCAAATTCACTTTTTGATTTTTTAAAACCATCTTGAAGAGTAGAGAGAACCACATCCTTTCTTTTTCCCCCCCTCCTCACCAATCAGGCATTTAGATCAAGAGAATTATAAATTGTTATTACAAAGGAGGAGCCCCCTTCAGACGTGTTGGAGAGGCTCTTTCAATGAGGCATCAAAGCCACCCTGTTTATGATCATGGAGGCTCCACTACTCATTAAAGCACACAGAATGGTCATGGTGCTTCAGCACGCTGCCTTCCTCTTTGAGCTTGTGGTGGTTAATCATTCAAATGCTTTTGATTCAAAAAGGACTAATTGACCCTTGCACTTCCGTGGAGCTGATCGTGTTTCACAATGAGCAGTGTCTAAGTGATGCTGCAGGTAAAAAGTTGTCCCCAAGTCTGCCTTTGGTTGAAAGAGCAAATCTTTTCTACGTTTGCAGTGATTCGCTTGATTGTATCATCAGATATTCTTGTTTAAAGAAAAACAACATGCCTGGTTACACATGTATACTCACCCACATATCAGAGTTTATGAAGCTCACTACAATGCTGGCGATTAGCCTGTTAGCATGCTAGCAATTGCTCAACAACAAGCATGCTAAGTACAGAAAATGTCTTTTTTACTCATCAATAAAAGACAGACCACAAGGCCTTATGAAAACTTATGGTTTCATCTATTACAATAGATCCCCACTCACTCACTTACTCACTGGATTTTGAACTTGGATTAAACTAATTTACAGTTAAGTTCAACTTGCTTTTCAAATTGAAAAGGGGACAGCTCTTTATAAAAAGCACTAATAAAGTGCTGTTGTTCATTGTATGTATTAAAATGTATGATAAAACCTACTCTTGAATATATCAGACATTTTCAGCTAATGAAATTTGATAACAATTGTAAATTAGGAGGGGGGCTTAGTGTATTAGAATTCCAAGGGTCAGCAGCCTTGGGAGGTTTTTAACACAATCAGTAAAAATGCAATACCTGAATAGAGCTGCTGAATAGAGCTAGCAGTTTCTGGGTTTCCATGTCTTTGAAACATTGCATAAAGGCATATACTTCTTTTTTAATGCAATTAGAAGTGAAAGAAAAAATCTACAGCACTTTCTCAGGAAAATGGGCAATGGACAAAAGGCCAATTTTTCCTTTTTGAGGCAAAGTCCTTGGGTCTTTTTAAGTGCATTAGTCCGCTAATTAAATATTATATGTTTAACGAAAAATGCCAGCATGAAAGCAGCCGAATTGTTTGATTCAAATACACGTCTGCAGCCTTGATAAGTGGAACTGTGCGCGACCATGAGGAGGTAAAGAACGCCATTGTTGCCAGTCCTCCCCTCATTTGACCCGCCATAATCCTTTCCAATTTTACAGTTACATTCCCTTTTGTGCTGTGCTCCCATACAAAGACAGTAGACATAGTTATGCAGTGGAGGCAATGTCATTTCTGAGCATATTGCAATCATTTTGCACAGTCTGATGTGTTTGTTTCACTGACTGTATGCAAAGTTGCTGTTTACTATTCAAAAGTGAAGCACTACAGGACAAAAGTTCAGCTACAAGACAAACTGAAAAGCAAAGTGTGTGAAGTAGATCAAACAGTGCTTGTGGACAAAGGCTCAACCTCAAACTCCTCTCAGTTTCAAGCAAATAATATTAAACACTTCAAAACATTAGCATTTGAAGTACATACATCATGTTTATCATGCAGCATTATAGATTGCAAGGTATTCATTCCCCTGCCAGTCTCAAAGTCTTTAACCCCTAATCCCTTTACTAATGTCAGTGAGCAAGTTAATCAATCGATATTTTTTGATTATGCTTTTGTTGTTGTTGTTGTTGTTGTTATTGGATGATCTTTTGGTTAACGTACCACTAAATAATAACCAGAACTTGTACCAATAATTATTCAACCTTTTCTCATACATTTTCTCATGATGATGTGTTTTAAACAAATTCAGTGAATGGAGAAACCATTTCCAACTTGAAATTTTACCTAAAGAATTATTCAGTGCAGACTTAATAAGGAAGGATGTTATTCACTATAGTATAAGCAAAGGTAGTGTTGAGTATCATGTAACTTTAACAACTTGTCCTGACTGTCCATGAAAATGCATCTGTATCTGGAAGGTTGCACATCTGTTAACATTAATGGTAGTGTGCGTAGTCTAGTTTTAAAGGTCTAAATGTGCATAAAACTCATTTTTTGGAGGTCCAAGAAAGAAGACAACAGAGTGGTTCTTCATGCAGAAGAGTGTGCATGCCATCGCTTACCTGCAGTTCAGTTTCAGCTTTTCAAAAACTATGACCTCTTTCCCAGGCCTTAATAAAGTGATTTACACCAGGTCTATTCTGTAGTAGGGGTTGAACAACTTCTGATTTTTTTGAAGTCAGTTGCGGTGAAAGTTGAGTCAATGTTGACTAGTCAATGACGTCACTCATAAAAACAAAGTAAAAAATAATGCTTTGCAACAATGAAATCTAGACTCTTGACCTGAATACATATTGTAGTGTCTCACACAATGGAAGCTAGAGGCTTTTCTGCAAGTTTACTAAAGCTTGAAGATGAGCTACTGTCGGTCGTAGCCTATGTCATCACCATAAACATCAACAGTCTGATACTTCTAATGTGCATCTCTCACTCTGCAAACTCTCAGTTCTACCTTACTTACTTAGCTCATGGTAGCCCATTGTATCTGATGATGACTTCTACTTCTTTTGGTATATTCTGAGGTGACTGTGAAGTCCAATACATGAACGACAATGTCTATTGCAATGGGGGCATAGTAAGTCAGTGTTGATCATCTTCAAAGGGCTTGAGTGCAGCTTGGCAGCTCTACAATAACTTCAGTTTCGCACATGGTGCATTCATTGACACCTAGGCTCTACAACCACAGTAACAATGACAACTAATAGAACACGACAGAACTGAACATAAACACACAAGCTTATCAGTACTTGCAGATATATTTATCCAATATAAATCAGCTCATAGTGTAACATTTAATAGTACTTCAGAGTGTGCTGCAAGATAGGATGATGTAACTTCGTTAAAAAAAATGCAATATATCTCCAAAGCTTTTTCTCTGTATAGCAGTTAAAGGTCTTTTAACTTTGACAATGAAATTCACTAACAAATTGTTGATGTGTAGCCTCCTCTCTGTTACCACAGGACTGCTGGTGAAGTTGTGAACCGACTGTTGTTGAGAGGATTTTTTCCTCTGCTAGCGCTAGCAGTTACCTTTTCAGATGAGTGTGTATTGCAGTAATACTTTCTATTCTATTCTATATGTCATGGTAGAACTGGCTTCATCTTTAGGTAACTGCTGTCACTTTGCTGCAATGATCCACTGGACTCATGTGTCCTTTCCAAGGCGTCCGTGTTGTTATTGATGTGATGAGCAACTTGTTGACTTCCTGCTTAAATCCACTAGTCGACTAGTCAAGTACAACCCCTTCTATAGACATAGCATGAGCAGCATGTTAGCACCTCAGGTCCAGTGTTCCACGTACATTCCAATCTCAGATGTCATTTGGAGGTACTCTGAGATTGGACACATCATATTGTTTTGATAACACACATAATGGGTCTGAGTCAAATATAAGAGGTGAGTCTTGCTTCATTCATTCAGAAAAAACAAAAAAACAAAACAGAAAACTCTATTATAATAAATGATTGCCTGAGAAGACAAAAACACTGTAACTGATAACTCATGTGTATTAGAAATAAGAGCTTTTTAAAAGTATTCTCTCCTTGTAGCTGTTAACTAACTAAATAATAGGTCAATCTGAATGAGAGGTAAGAAATTAAATCCTTTAATATGTGTACACTGTGTGTGATTCTCTCATTAAAAAATGTATCGCCATGTGATTAGTTGATGCATTTCATGTTGATATGTTATAGGCCACAAGTTATTTTCTCAATTAAGGCTAGTAAAGATTTTCTGTCACTGTTTCAAACATCACAGCGCAGAAATTACAGTGCACATCCCCCTCTTGACTTGGTCTATTTTTCTGCCTCCTGTGCAATGATATACCCAAAATAAATGTGTTATATCTTCACAACTCTAATAATTTTGGTCACCTGTGACACAAACACCATAGCCACCACCAATGACGATCAAGATTGAAGTAAACTCAAAGAAGGCATATTGTTAGAAGACCACTCCAACCTAGAAACCTCTTCCTTTTTATAAACAAACAGGAGTGCCATGAGTTTTTTCAAGCTGACTTAAAGTCATAGGAGAAGGCATTAGCGGCATTTTTTGGAGCTGGAATATAACTTTTAATCACAAAACAGCAAAGGTAAGACATACTTTATGATTTTGCGAATGTTATTTTCGTGACACATTGGCTTCTAGCTCTCTGAGTTTTTGTCGCATGGTAAAGAGACAGACATTGTTGTAACCAACAGCATCTCTGCTTTCATATGGCATGTGGCTACATTGAAGTGAGTTCCGATTGCCCAGTTTAAATGTTAATGTGGGTTCTGAACGGTCATCAGTCATGTTTACATGCAGAGCTTAATCGAGCTATGCTCAAAATTCAACTTTCTGACTACAGTCCTATAGTCCCAGTTTACGTGCAGCGTAAGAAAATCGAATAACTGTTCTCCTCCTCCACACTAGGTGGCGATACGTATCTTTTCAGCGGGTTAATACCACGTTAATACGGCCCGATTTCCGGGTTGACCTATTACGCGATATAATAAACTAGAGTCGTATAGTGCATTTTTAAATCTTGTACGTAATGTTCGCGCTACTTCTGCTGCATGTAAGATCCGCGCTATCCCTCAGACGGCTCCGTTTTTCTTCTTCTTCTTCTTCTGCGACCGGCTTTCTTGGACGTTTTTGTTCCGGGGTCACACGCCAGCGCAGCGGTCGTGGAGCATGCGCACACGCATTATATGATTGAAACCTCCGATTTAATCGCATTATCTGGGTGTCTCAATCGGATAATGAGAACTCCGATTTTAGTCGGAGTAACGTGTTTACATGCAATTAAGTTCTCATGTTATAGTCTGATTAAGGCAATAATTAATTTTTTTTTTCACGTGCATGTTAACGCACTGAGTGTATTGGAGTGATTGTACGTAACCCAGTAGAGATGATTTGTAAAAGTGCACCTTTTGCGAAATTAACTATATTTTATTTGCCATTGCTATCAAAGCAACCGTTCTGAATGAGAGGGAAAATGGGGTTTAGGTAGAATATTCAGAAAGCTGATGCTGTTGAACTATGACCTCTGGAAGCTTGAATCTATAATGCTCTCTACGAATATTTACTATACAAATGTATCATCACCACAGCATGTCCTTGACCAGAGCAAACCAGTGAGCACCATTCAACATAATCTGGTCCCTGTGGCTACGCTGTTGCCTGCATCCATAAGTCACATGTAAAAGCTTTTTGTTTTGTTGAATGGTAAAAAAAAATAATTAGTGCATACTGATGTATATTTTAATACATTAAAGTAAATTTATCATTCACATTTTTTTCCTACCACCCTACATAAAGACAGCTGATTTTAACTATAACTTGGGGAGAGTACAATGTCGTGAGTGACTGATATGTTAGATTTAGCTTTGTGATGTCTCTTTGCAAGATCTTTTGAAGATCTTTAAAAGGCTTTCTTCATGTCTGTGTTTGAAGAACGCATGCAGGTTTCAAAGGTGCTACAGTCATTCCTCATGTGGTTAATGTGGTTAGTCCAGCCTTGGATCACTGGAGGCATACTTTCAGGACTAAAGGGAACACTAGCAGAGATGCACATGGTTCGGTTCTATTGTAGTAGAACTAGCATCAGAATAACACAACCCTGTCTACTATGAATAATTATTCCAGCTGATATGTTTTATGTTTCGACAGAAAATGCAGCATTTGGAATCATGCCTCTTACGTATGTAAAACTATACAGCAGAAACAGCTGTTTTGTCATTTGGGCTTAAAGTTGGCCATCATTTAGGGCTTCTTCACTTATAGTGATAGGTGGGTGCCTATTTCTTAATTAGTTGGTAGTTAGTCCTTTTGACTCCATGGGCTATTTTTTCATACCCAGAAAAGCTCAGTTTATAATAGGTTGTATATATACATTTATTTAAATCTACAATCTGTGTGTGTATAATAGAGTAATGTGCCTAAACAAGCCTTATGGCATCCTTGGACACCTTAATAACCTTAATAGCACTGAATGGAACAATTATTGTTCATTCTTTGAAATGAACAATAATCTGTGCTTCTCCTGTTGTGACAAGTTAAAATGATTAATTTGAGAAGAAACCAGTGGTACCTCCATTTACATACACGTGCCTGCACAATAACAGCATGGAACATCTGTACACCACAAGGGTCTTTTTAACTTTAAGTAATTATTATACAACTATATACTGTAGACACTGAATATTGTCAATTAATTCTTTAAACATCCATCAGAATTTCATAGCGCTTGCTAGATACGTATTTAATAAACTTCTGGTACCAGCAACACACATCCAGAAGGCAGATGACAGCCCAGAGTATGTTCCCGTAGCTATAGGCTCAAATAAACATAATATACATAATAGTGTGCCTCCACTACTCTTAAAGAAATCAGTTTTTAACTTCTAAATCCAATAATGAATAAGTATAATTCATATGAGAACACACTGAAACTAGTAGCTCCATGGTTAAGTAGCACTTACCCATTAACTCTGCAAACTGCAGTTGTATTTGAGGTGCATTCAAATAGACGTGTGCTTTTGTTATATGAATGAAGGATTTTAGTGTACATAGTGAACCTTTAGACATGCTTTACATTTCATCTGACTCAGGGTGAAATACTGATTTATAACGTCATGCTGTTTGAGCACTTAAATAAGGCTGTTGAATCTGACATAATTTTTAAACATGCACAATACACTGTGAAATTGAGGAACACCCTGTGAGGCACATACAAAACAACTCTACACCAAGTTCAGCAAGAAAAGAGAATGATTTAAAATAATCCCCTGCTCGGTACAGTAAATAAGTTGAAATGAAACTTGTTTTCCATCAGAACTGCGGCACACACTGAATAAGTCTGCAAATAACCCTCTTATGGCTTTTATGATCAGGCTCAGTTTTTGTGGCTTCATGCGAGCTGGCTGAATGTGGGAACAATTAATGTGTTTCTGGCATGAGCTTCATCTAAATTTGCCAAATAGGCTTATCGGCATACTGACTGCGGTGAAACAAATATTTTAAAAATCACAGCGATAGCAAAACATATTAACTCACACTACAGCCTGAAATAACAAACAATGGTGAGCACTTTTATAAGCTTATTCCCTGCCATTCCTTTTCCACAACAGATTACGCAGCATTGCAGTACGCAAAAGAGACGTATGGATCACATCACTCAAAACTCTTCTTGAGAAGTAGAGCTAGTGACTAGCTCATTGTCAGTCCAAAGTATTCCTCTTTCTTCTCAAAATAGTAGTTGAGACGTGCCATGGCATATCTGAGAGGAGGGCATAGAACAGAAAACAAGTGATTAGACAACACAAAACTTCATATTATAAGTATCAAAATCATTTTTAATGAATTTATTTAGGAGATGTGTTGCATATAATCGTCCTGACTAACTTTCTTTGTAGTTCCTATGCTGCCTCAAGGTTTTAAGATCAATAAATAAATATTTGTATTATGGTTCTGGAAGTACATTTGAGTTTATGTTGACAATGTTGACATGTTTGCATTGATCTCTCCTCAGCAAAGGTAGATTTTCTAAGGCTAACCATACTCTTACCATCACATATTAATTTAAAAATAGGCCAAACATGTTTCGTTATGATCTGTTTTACATTCTATATTTTACACTCATCGTGTAGTGTATTTTTAAACCGTTTTTTTTTTTTTTTTTTTTTTTAAAGCTTAAATTAAGAAAGGGCAGCACAGTGGCTCG